>NW_018164720.1:566746-575876 GCF_001263595.1 Phalaenopsis equestris | reverse complement strand
GTTTCAGGATAAGCAGCTTATCATGAAACGCACAATAAGTCACAATGAATTTAAGATGTTAGATATGTTTATATGTAAGATTTGTGAGATATGTATGCAAATGTGTTGGGTTGGATTAGTGGTGGTCTGTTGCTCAGCCCAACTTATGGCCAAGCTGCCGAAGCCTAGTTTATATCGATTCATGAGTAAATTCAAGAGTAACTCAAAACAGATATGTTCGAATTTGTTCCCGAGTAACTCAAAACAGATGTGGGACTAAGAAAATGTAAGAGTAGATTGAATGTGCTTTAAATTTTTCCTTTTTTGCTGGGCATTTATTACGTTTTAATACCTATTCAAATTAGGCTCATAATGAATATGTTCATAGCGATATTGATCGGATTTGCTTGCTAAGTAAAGTTTGATACCTGTTCAAACTCGCATCAATATTGCTCGAATTTGTTCTTGAATAGCTCAAAATAAACATGTTCCTTTATTTGCTCAATTTTGGCTCAAATCTGCTCAAGCTCAACTTGTTAGCCAACCCCCCATGCAGGCCATGTGGCTTGAGCCTGGGCTCATATGAGGATTTTCATGCATTTATACAGCGTGAGGGGTTGAAAGTAAACTTTTATCACAGACATGGGACTAAATAAATGTAAGAGTAAATTGAATGTGGCTTTATTTATTTTTCTTTTGATTGGACATTTATTATATATTTACATATTTAACAACTAGACAAATATGAAGTGTGGGATCATGAGTGGCGACATTTTAAGCTCGTATGATTTATGTGGTCGTTAATTCTTCTTTTTAATGGGCTTTTAGAAGTCTGAACTTTCGGTAAACTTTATTAAATGATTGATAATGCTAAATGAAATCCCGGTTCAATGCCTCAAAAAAAAAGTAATTTTGGCCACTTTTGGGATTTAAGTTTGTTGCTTTAATATAATTTTTTTTGATATTATAATTATATAAATAATTAAATGATAATTTCTAAGTTAAATAGATCATATATTTATTTAACTAATTAAATATGAAGTTTGAATTAAGCATTGTACAACTGCTTTAACTAATTAAATATAACAAAAGTTGTCCATATACTATAAAAAATCAAAAGTACAAAATAGTTGTCCATATGCTAAAGATTTACTTTTGAAATATTGCATATGGATAAATCATCTAAAATATGTACACTAGTACACTTAAAATACAACATATCAATGAAACAGTATTGCCTCAATCAACATTTTTAAGGAGTGGCATCACATATTGATGCACAAAGATCTGGATCTCAAAATATTTCTCTCATAAGTGATGATCAGTTTTGCCCTAGTCAACGACATCCCCTATTACACCTCATCAGTAGACTCATTACCTCATGTGATATGATTGTCTGATTAGATTATGTCATAATATGATACTGTTATGGTAGTCATGATGATGACATCCCATACAACAATGCATGCAGTGGTATCAAAGGCACAAAATCCGGTGCCATCCCCGAATGTATTTTTGTAAAAATAATATAGTGATGTGTGTGTTGTGCAAAGTATCCATGCACTTCACTCCAATTCATGTTGAATGATGGCCACCATATGTAGGAAGAAATGCTGCTTGGACTTGTAGTAGGATGCAATGATTATTTGCCTGGATATACAACTGGAGATTGATCTATATAAGTTGACGGTCCAAGATTTTGAGATCTATGTGGATAAATTGATGCACTAGTATCATGTTGTCTATGCTAACATCTAGGTATATCATCAGTAACTTACATGTTTTGGCAGACTTCACTATATGGCTCCTCAATTTGTTTTATTTTATGTTACAAAAGAATATCATCATATTTATCAAAAAATGATTGCAATGTCTCTTTAGTCCCAAAAAATTAGTGACATTGAAAACATAATAAAAAAACATACTCACATATATTATATTTAACTAATTGTGAAGTTAAAATGTGCAAGCATACAAATATTTTATCTTATGAGGCTCCAAGTAGTCAGGTGACAATGACTCTATTAGTGCCTTCAACATATATTGATAAACTTTTGATCTATTACAACATAAATACTCAAATGTTATCACATCTATGATACCAATCATGTTGGATAATAATTGCATGTCTCTTATTCCATACAATATGTATACAATGAAAGTATATTCAATTGATATCAATTCTCTTTGTTTCATTTACATCTCAAAACTCTAGCTCAATTGGCTCCATTTCAATGCATTGTATAGCATCAAACTATCTCATCACACAAATTAATAAGTGACATTCAACTCGGTGCCAACGGATGAAGAGGAACACGAGCTTGTCTGTACCTCTATAATGCAACTCTCAATCACCCGAAGAATAATTTGTAAGTTGGAGAGCTCCTATATAACCTATACACAATTAATTTTGTATGATTACCATTATTGCTTCTAAAACATAAAATATAATATATATATAAGAAATAAGAAACATTAACGTGGCTTTCCACTAATTTAATGTCTATAAAGTCTCAATACCGCATCTCACATCTCTTAAATTCTACTCTCATTTCATATGCAAAAGCAAATTATACTAATATAAATGATAAATATGGTATATTGAGGATCACTAGTTGAGCTTATATGAATACATGTATCCCAATCTCTTCCTTGAAAAATTTCGAAGTTATAACAAATGTACTATATGCCTACTAATGTGCAAATACTACCAAATCCAAACCTATATAAATGCAAGCAATCTACGCAATGTACACATAATTAAACTTCATAAATTCCTTATATAGGTTTGCTAACACTCCAATCTATCGAATAATTTAAGAATTTAAATGTATCCTCTGATAGTGGTGGAAACTGCAAGTTCACCTCACAACATGAAATATCAAGTATAAAAAGAGTGCCCAAGATAAACATAATAAAAGCATACAATGTCATAAGAAGTCAATTTCATCAAAACCCAAGTAAAACTCTTCGAAGAATGACCAATGAAGCCTCTATGGTGATAATCATGCACGTATATTGGATTGACCCTTTCTGAAGGTTTAGGTGATGCTTAAATGATATGGGTGATAGTTGTTGGTTTTTTTTTTTCGAAAACAATTTAATTTAATATATATAGTTTTGATTTTGAAAAAAAAGATTTTTTTCTTAAAAGAAAAATGAGGCCGACCAAATTTCTTATGTTCACTTGTTTAAATAATCGAGTGTGACATCTCAAATAATACTTCATCTCGAAAGATAAGAATATTACTTGATAATGGTCTCAAATTTTCAAACAAAGAATTTCATGATATTTATTCAGTCTGTAAAATTTCAAATAGATCCATCCCTTATCTAGCCCAAAGATTAAATAGGGTTTAGATTATCTGGGTTACTAATTCTTCTATAGGTGCAAACTCCTTAGTTGATTACATCATAAGCGACTGAAATCATTTAAGAAAACTCTCGATTAAGATCGGGTTTTTGTCTTCAAGTATTCAACATTTAGTTTCTAGGATTGATTGTAATAAAATTAAGTAGGAAAAGTCTCAAAGTCGGAATCGTCATTTCAAAAATCCAAAGGAATGAAAAGTACGTGATGTCGAAGATACTGATGAAACCTCCTTGACATCTCAAACTAACTTATAGTATGGTTTTACATCTTTGAAAGGGAAGTTATACAATAATTCAATCTTATATTTTAATTAGAATTTAGGATTTACATTTGCACGACATACAATCATATGAATAACCTAATAGAAGGGAGAATTTACGTTGTACTGAACGACCGCAATATCTTAAAAAGAGTTAGTGTTTATATCGCACGACATACAATCATGAGAAAGTCTAAAGATAACGTGAGAATTTATGTCATGTTTGACAAACGACCTTGATGTCCTAAGTTTTATGGAAAGAAAAAGAAGTCCATGCCCCAGGAGGCCTATCCTAGGTTATTGTTGTTTGTTTGTTGTGATCTCATGAAACATATTTTGAATTAATCTTTATTATCATTGAAGTGTTTAAAGGGTGAAATATTATTTTATGTTAAGCGACGCCGGTCAAGATCCCATAACTCTATCATCCCGACACCACTATTAATTTTGAATTTACTTAGGCTAAAAAAATTCTTAAACTTTTTTAGATCAGACTCTTGTTAACGACCATGAGTTACCTCATCAACGAAATCATTATGAATACAAATGGTGAATTATTATTTTGTTATTTATTATTTTTATTTTATTTTATTTTATTATTATTATTTATGATTTTTTTATAAATTATTTTGCTGAAAATCTTTTGTAATTTTTAGGGTTTTAAATGTTTTTTTTTATTCAAATGACTTTAAAATGATGTGAAATTATTTTTGAAGATTTATATTGGCTTGGTAAAGTTTCTGTAAAAATTTTGTAACTTTCGTAATTTTATTTGATTTATTTGAATTATTTCCATTTTTGTGTTTTTCTATTTAAAAAATTCATAATAAATCAAAATAACCTCCAATATACTTGAAATCTTACTGAGATGTTCAAAACATGATTTCAAACAACCTTAAAATTTCTCAAAACATTTCAAGTTCATTTTAAAATTTCTTATGAATTATTGAATTTTTTTAATAAATTTGTTAATGAGAAATTATGAAAAATTATTGAATTGAAGTGTATATAGTTCACTTTGGAGTTTTTAAAACAATAAGGGCAATTTTGAAATTTCTAAGATAATAAACAAACAAGCTTTCCATATTACTCTTCATTAATATTTTAAGCATTATTTAAGTTCAAATTATTCCATTTTTAACACTTATTGGTTCCATTTAATGAAAAAAATATAAAGAAAGGTAATTATGTAATTTTGAGAAAGTACACTTTTACCCATATCTATATTTATATTTAAACTTCTTACTGAATTTCTTATTCTTATAATTTTTCAAATCCTTCAATTTTATGCTTCTTATCTGTTCATTTTGACCCCCCTTAAGGGTATTCTTGCAATTTTGCCCATTTTTGTAAATTTTCAATGATTTCCCTATGAACCTTTATGTCATTTCATCCAAATTTTGATAGCATGTTCCAATTAGCAGCTTATATGATTGCCAAGGATAAATTCACCAACCAATCATCCAAACATTTTCAAACTTCAATATCTCAACAATTTGATAATTGCACTCATAACCTTTTGCACATGTTACCAACTCAACCAAAGTTTTTATTAAACTAAAATATCTCAATTATTTAGCTGATGTTATATTACAATTTCATCCATTCATCATTTGGTTTGATTCAATTTTAAATAAGAAAGGTTCAAAATGTAAATATCCAATATACAAACATACCCTTCCCAAGAGAGATTGAATAGACTAATGTGGAACATTTGAAGTTACTGTCCTACTGAATGAGGTGATCAATCATAAGAAATTTGAAATTTTCCAATTCTATTCATATTTTTCTCATTTTTATTTTAATTTTTGGAATTATTTGTTTCAATAAATGCAAAATTACAAGAAAATTTTAATTAAGATATCAAAACATTTGCTCTATTTATGAGAATATTATAGAGGTATAATATAGTCAAGAGATTCAATCAGGTGCAATTTCATTTTATTTTGATTTATATTTAATATTTTATACATTTTTTAATCTTTCAATGGGTTAAAAAATCATTTAGAATATATTTGATGTTATTGAATTTTGATTTTTTTTTATTATAATCTTCTAGTTTTTCAAAATTCAACACATTTTAGTTTTTATTTTTATCAATTTTATTTATTTAGTTATGATTTTTAAAATTTTTCTTAATTTTCTTAACGTTTTTTTAAATCAAGAATTTCTCTAATTTATTACGTAAAAAGCTGTCACATGAAGTTTCTCATGGCCGTGCTGATTGATTTATGGATCTGTTGTAGAGTTTCAAACACCAACACACCAACAAAAAACGATCCGAGCCGTTCGTTTTATTTAAATAGAACGAATGGCATCGGTTTATCTTCTTCAAATGAAGATGATCCAAAAACCATCCATACTAAAATGCATGGATCCCCCTCAATACTTAATGAAATCAGTGATTCAAAAACTAAAAATTCATCTCGAAGAGCTCTAAAATCATAACGGCTATGATCTAAAATTTCGAAGGTTCGTTTCACGAAGCTTGAAAAATTGAATTAAAATATGCTTTAAAATGAAATTACCTTGATCCGAGAAGGGTCTTCTTGATCCAATCCTTTGAATAGCTTAAAAGAGACCCAAATAAGCTCCTCTCAACAATAATTTCAAATTCCAAACCGTTCTTACAAAATTTAGATTATCCGGTCGACATCCACTTGGATGAGTTCTTTTCAAGGAGAAACGTTTGGAAAAGCTTTCTCTAAGTTCAAGGAAGGTTTAGAATCACTTGGAATTGAAAACCGGACAAAGAGCAGTAGGGATTAACAAATTCCCATTTCTGACTAAGCTTCTTTTAATGGTGGAATTGGGGGGTTTACGCTATGGAAAAGCTATGAGAATGGAAGGGAAATGATCTTGGAGAGCTAAGAGAAGCTTAAAAATGAAATTAGCAAAGCTTTTGTTGGAAAATTTGGAATTTTCCTCTTTAGCCTAAACTTGAGGGGTATTTATAGTTTTGAAAATGTAATGGGCTAGCTTTCCTATTGGTGCATTTGGGTTAGCCATGAATCAATGACATGGTGATACACCTAAATAATATAGTGCTTAAGAGATAATCAAAACATCATGATTCACTGAGCATAAAGGTATTAATTGGATGAAACATATAACAAACACAATAAGACCAAAATGAACTAAAGGTAATTCCAAGGACCATGAAATGTCTAAGGTATTACCCAAAATTTTTCATGATCATTTGGGAATCTTGTAGGACATCTGGACTTATTATTATGATTTGCTTAATGGAATCGTCCTCAAAATTTAAACCTAACCCGCTAAGTTATGACATAGGATCTGGTAGACACACCTTAAACTTGTATTTTCTACTTTCCTTATCAACATGCTTTAATTCCTGCAAAATTATATATACATATATGTGTTTTGCAAGTATTGACTTTTTAGGTGGAGGAACGAGAAGACTCGCCAGGTACACTTTTACAGTTTACAGTGCTTTCTTTTCTCGTACTTTCTACACTGTACTTTTATGCTTACGAACTTGCATGCTAAACAACGATGTCACTCTGTATGAAAACTAAAACTTTTAGGATAGCCACAAAACTGAAACTAAAACCAAAACTAAAAATAAATTAAGATAAAATTCACCGTCACAACATTCAAAATATAAGACAACTCAACATTTAATCACAAACATCACAAACCAAAATTGCAACTAAATTAAAACATCTCTATCGAATGATCGGGAATCTCTCGGAGGAGGTAACCTACGGTTGCTAACGAGACTTTCCACGGTCTAAATGAAAGTGTGAAACTTATTAAGTTGAGTTTAGTAAATTCATTTGGACTAAGTGAATCCAATAGACAATAGTGATACCAGAACGAGGGAACCGTAGGATCCTAACCGGTGTCGCTCTAATCAATTTTAATATGCCCCATAATACTTAAATGACCATAATCATAAGGACATCTAATTTGACATCATAAATTGACACATTAGAAAACTTAAACTTGCTACGACGAGGAGCATGGAGCTAGCATTGTGGGCAGCACAACCATCTTCAACAACAAGAAGATCTACAACAACATATCTTTTCTTAGAATTAAACAACAAGTCAGGTCTTCTGCTTATGCAACATAAATCCTCACCTCATCTTTAGGTCTTCGTATGACTCTGCTATACAATATAAACCCTAACTCATCTTAGGATTTCGAGGTTGTCATTTGTCACGACCTAAACCCTCACATCTTCCAGGCTATTTGTGTGATCATTTCACACAAATGTAAACTCTAACTAATAAAATTGACTGGATGAAAAATTTAAATAATTTATCTTCTAAATTGAAGCCAAACAATAGGAAAGACTGGGAAGTCACCGAGGTTCTCCTCCGGATCTATGACATCCCCTAGTTCTTTCTCCTTTGGATTTTACAGTAAATGTTCTAAATTTGAGTCAATCCATTTTCACACATCTTTGTTCGATTTCATCGAAAAGTCTTATCCTTTGAACTCATTGAAGGTAATATTCCATGATTTTTATCGAGAGTTTTCTTAGGTGACTTTGGTCGTTTAAGATATAATTAATTATAAGGGTTTGCCCTTATAATAAGCTTGTCTGAAACTAGCTTAAAATAAACCTTATTTAATTCTTCATATTAAATAGGGGAAATTGTCAGCAAATACAACAGTTTCGCAGACCAAATGGATGTCATATATATCTTAGTTTATTTGATCGAGTCTCATTCTCAAGTCTTGTGTTTATCCTTCGGGATAGATACAGGGTTTGAGGTATATTGCTCTTTCATTTAAACTATGAAAAATGTGGGGTCAGTGACCAAAGAAAAACATGTTGAGATTTTCATACCTATTTTACATTGATTTTGATGATATTGCACTTTAAAGAAAGATGTTTTTGATGTTTTATTGCAGGTATGTTGAATTATGGTTGGAGCAAAAAGATAAAAAAAGAAGCGAATTTGAAGCAAAAAGGACCAAAATATTAAGATATGATCTTGGGCGCCGATGGCGAGCTCGACATAAAAGAAATAATTTGGAGGCAGAGAAGGGGTGTCCACGGGTGTCCACGTGTGTCCATTAGAGTGTAGAGAGTGTAATTTAGGGTTAGTATTGTGAGGAATTATTCGAGAGATTGTAAGAGTGGAAGGAAAGTGAGAGATTTCATCCTCATTGCCGCTTCGAAGGAGAATTATGTGTGTTGTAAAGAAAGGATGAGATTCAGAGGAACTTCGAGGAGTTTGTTTGAGGAGGAATTAGATATAAGTTGTATTCCAACATAATAATCTCCCTCTCTGGTGAGGAATCTAGATAATTTCATACACTATGTCATTATGTATGTACACTGATAGGACAATCTAATTATAAAAAGGCGACTCCTAGTGCTTAAAAATATTAAAATTAACGAAAATATACATACATAGCACGCAATTCTTATGTATTCACTTATTGCACACTCAAACTTTGATTTTTACGAGCTAAGCATATTTTTCTATATTTGAAAATTACAACTAAAGTGAAGATTACATTCAAGATTCAGGGAGGTC
>NW_018164720.1:545497-566603 GCF_001263595.1 Phalaenopsis equestris | reverse complement strand
GGAGCGTGGGAGCTCCGAAATGAGGGTCGGTATCCTCTCAGCCTAGCCGCAGATTCAGTAACCAAGCATATGATTAGTCAATGTTCTTTATATCTGATCTAAAAGGCAAAGAATAAGTATGCTTCTATTTGGCACAATACAATTTGAACTGATTCAATTTATCCATTCACTTAAATTTATTGACAAGGAGAAAGATGCTTTCTTATATATTAAACTTCACATTAGAAATTTTATTAGTATAATTAGTTAATTAAGAGTTTATTAAAATTACATTTTTATTTCAATTGCCTATTAGTGATTAAGTATTGATTTTTTTTAAATCTTAGTTCGTAGCCTCTAATATTACTCCCTGTGGGATCGATATCCAGGACTCCATTAGAGCCTTGTATTACTTGAGCGATACGTGTACTTGCATTGATAAGTGTGACTTTGCAACTATTGAATATTTTATACACATCTTTATCAAATCTATAACCGTTGTCAAATTTTTGGCGCCGTTGCCGGGGATTTAAATCTTCTAGTAGCAGTATCAAATTCTAGTATTTTTAAACATATATAAAGTCGCTGTGAGTCAGTTTGATTTCATATTTTTCTAAAACTATATATACATATATAAATTAAAATGTCCTTTCGAAGCGGGCGACGGGATTTTGATTCTGGTGACCGACAGCTTCCAACGGGAAACTCTTCCAACCAAAATAGTGCCGACAACTCGTGTCGTTCTCGATATCTTAATAAACATTGTTTGTCGGGTTGATTAAGGCAAGTAATACGAATTAAATCTTCGAGCATCAGAATTGACATGAGTATGACTGTGCTAAGGATCCATAAGATCTAACTCGTATCACCTTGCATGTTGCGGACTCACATTTAATGATCCTTATTTTAAAATAAAAAGAACTGTATAATTTTTTTACTTATTATTAAATCCGCTGTAATTTTAGAAGTATACATGTAGCAGACTAGGCCATATGTAAGGCTAGACCTTTTCAAAATTTATACTGAGTGACACCTTTTAGATCTCTTAGATCTTTAGGACGAGGCCGGTATGATGACCCCTTAAAATCATACATACCCGAAGACTTACAATGCACTTAGATGCTGGTTAGAACATTTATCGTTAAATGGTGTGCTAGGTTAGGATTTAGGGTGCTAGGTAGTATTTTTGGACACATATGGCTATTGTTTTATGTTGGCTTTATCTTGTGCTAGCCATGCGTCACCTTTTGGTTTTTGGTGTGTTTGTGTGGTTTTTATGTGTGGTAGTATAGTAGAAAGTTCTTCTGCAGGGTGTCATGCCTATATACACACTCACACAGGTGCTGCTATGGGGGAGCATGTAATGGTTTCCAACATTTTGCTTGCAAGTGCTCTTTAGCTCCCCGAATTATAAGACACAACCTATTTTGCGTTGCACGACTTTCTCCACTAACGTTTGTTTTTTGCAGGTCAAGTCTTTTATTTTCTCTTTCATATGTATTTGATAGAGTCCTTAGGTTTAGTTGTATTGGAAGTAAGGTACGGGTATGAGTTTCTAGGCGGATGACACACCAAACCACTTGACAGAAATAACGAGCATCAGCTCATGTCTCGTACCTTAAGTCTGAATTCTAGATTTTTGTATAGATATAGAATCAGACATGTATATGCATAGTCCAATCACTTTTTCTGCTTTTCTTAGGATATGTTTTCGACCCAACGACATTTTGAGTTTCTTTTGTATATTTTTAAAGTGCTTTCTTCTCTATGTGCCTTGCATGCCTGGATTATCTTTATTGTTTATTTTTGTGCTTCTGAGATTCCATGAAAATTATAATATAAGATCATTAAAGACACTAAATTATAATTTTTCTACTTAAAAATCCTTAATAAAACATTCAAGATAATTAAAATTTAAGATTAAAATATTCAGGATTTTTAAAATATGTCTTATACTTTTCTATTTGTCATTCGGGCCGGTTTTAAAATGGGTTGCATAACATGAATATCACCCAGGCCATATAATAGGGCCTCCACAAAATCTATGGACTCCTCTAGATAACTGCATTCACATTTGCATGTCCTAAAGATAAGTTCCCGTGCTTCTCCAACTTGACTGGCCAGACATAGATTTCTACATAGGTGGTTGTATAGAGCGCCTAAGGTGTTAAAAGGCTCCCCAACCTAGACAGGGTGTAAGTCTTCTTGTTCAAAGTGTTTATAGCTTTGTAGCTGTACCTCCCTTCTCTCGTTCCCGAGGCATCCTCGTCAATTTGGCAGGTGTAAAACCCACTTCTTAAAGCTCCACCCGATAATTTTCCTTCTTTCAAACATATGGCTACCGAGATTCCCCGTGGATGACACAATTTACGGATTGCTAATCGGGGATCTCAGGCCGTGTTGGGTCGATTACCTTTATGACCAGACAAATTTAGGATCTTATTAGCTTGGGATGATGGGTCAGCGGTATCTTGACTTGGCTACCTCTACGTTCTAGGGATTAATCCTCTCTTCCTTTGACTACACTTGTTGAGCCCTCTATCTTCTTTTGTCTTTATTGGTATCATCTCGACGGCTCGACTGAAAATTTGTCCTTTGCCCTTATGACCCAGATATGGTTTGAGGTACCGGGATCCCCTATTGGGATGAATCAGTTATTTCACAAGCTCCATATGCCGATGAGCCGCTACCCACCTAGGATGCGAGAGACTCACTCTCCGCCCGATGACTTAGCGAGAGCTTAGAAGCATCATAACATTCCCCCTGCGAGATAACCTCTTTCGATAGCCCTGTGCTTGTTGCCACCCTCAAGCAAGCAAATCACTTTTGGATCAAGAGTATTCTTGGGCAACCCTCAAAACGTAATTAATCAAGTGGGATATGTCCCCTAAGGGGTATTCATGATCCTGAAACAGACATCTATACATGAACCTGGGTAGTCCACGTAGGCACTTTCACAGATATTGGTTTAAAGTGTTTCCACCCGATTTTGTTTGAGCAGACATTTTTGACCCATCCTTGTAATGTTTACCACAAATAGACTCTCAACGTTTCACTTTTTCTCATGTTTGTTGCTTTGTCGTATATCCTTTTTCTGGTTTCGTTCTTCTCTCGATCATTCGCATGACTTGGAAAAGATATTTATTTGGAGAAAAAATGTATACGAAGATCGATAGACTGACGACTCCAAAAATAAAAGAGAGAAAAACGAATGAAAACAGTCCATACGACCAACTATTATCATAACTTTCAACTACAACCTACCCAATAAGTTAGCACTGTACAATATTCATGATTGACAACTATCTCCATAACAATATACTACCACAAATGCAACTTATTATCATTGAGAAATACATTCATTACATTCATACTATAGTTATTATTGATGAACTACTGTTGTATATTTACAATGATCAAATTTAAAACTCCATATTCTCTAATTTATGAGAAGAGTGGATCCTTGTATTCACCATTCATAGTGGATTATTTTAATTGGGTTAAGCTCCATAATTTTTTTCTTTTTCCAACATTTTCTACATAAAAATTGATATGTCTCTTACCCTTTACTTTTCTTTAATTATTTAAGTGTGTGTTGGGTTTTCATGGAATACTAAGATGGTAATTCATTACTCTATCGTTGTATACCTTTGAAACACCTCAAAAATCAATTTTTCTTATATAAATATGCAAAAAATAAAAAACTATGCGCTATTTATGCATTTTAGAGGCCTTAAGGTTAAACAACATTAGAAATTTAATAAAAAAAAGATAATATGCAAAACCCTTGACTTGAGACTTCTTAGGGCTTGCCTGGTAAAATATTTAGAGTAGGGTTTAGCATTAAGTTTGCAAACAATCATTCTAGACAACATAAAGCCACTTATTTGATAAATTCAAGTATCATGGATTTTAACCTTAAATTCTGTAAATCTGTAGATTTAGTAAATATGGGACGGGCTTGCACGCGATAATGAAAATGTGAAGCTACCTTTAAGTTGGAACGGAGCAGAATGAGGAAAAAGATAGGAATTTTGGATCTCTGTGCACCAGAATCTTGTCATTGCCATTCAAGTTATATTTAATTGCAACTGTATGGTGAGGGTTTGGTCTCAAAAGAGAGAGTTTTGGGTGAAACTAGGAAGTCAAAAGAGTGGGAGTAAAATAGGCGAGGGTTTCGCGCGGAGAGGAGGAAGGGTCTTAGGCAAAGAAGATAGATGCGAAGAGAAGATATGTTTATGATTTTATATTATTTTTTAGTTAAATTTATTTTATTATTTTAATCCAATGATAATTAATAATTAATTAATAAATTATTTAATCAATAAAATTATGTAATAGTTTATTAATGAGTAAAAAATAATTTTAATTTAAAGTAATTATTTAGTAATATAATTAATAACAATTTAATGTAAAATTATTATTTGATAAGTAATTAGTTTAATAATTTTAGAATTAATAATCAATTAGTTTAGTAAATAATTAATCATTATTTATTATAATTTGAACTAAATTGAAATTAAATTTTATAAAATTAATTATTATTATTATTATTATATTAATATATATATATTGAAGATTTACTAAATCCTACTAACATAAATGGAGTTTTTTGCCATACAACGCTTACGGGTTGTTTGGTATCCAGTTTTAAGTAGTGTTTATACATGATTTATGTTAAATCTTGCCCAATGACAAAAAAGTCATCGCTAAATCCTACTGATTCTTAAATCTTTTTTTCTTTGTTTTGCCTTAAATTTAGAATTTATTAAATCTTGTTATGAGATTTAGAGAATCTAAAGACGGAGGAAGATAAATCCTATTTAAATTCTATAAAAATTACGAAACATTTTCTCCATATTTATTAGAATTTACATGTTAAATAATTTTAGATATTAAAAATTTTCTAAATTCAAATTTACAGAATTTAATAAATTTACTGAAACTAAATTTGCTTGCAACTAGACTGCCCATTGGGACCAAAACTCGCCGCCTATAAATCCTTCTCCGGAAGCAAAAATCCCTGTTTTCTAGCGACAGTTTCCCCGTGTCTTTATAGATCGAATGCGGCAGTAGGTAATCCGCCTCTTCTTCCGCATTCATCTCAGCTCGCTCCTGACCATACCGCCGAGCGCTCATTTCTCCGATGAAACTTATGGCGTTTTATGACTAAATTTGTTTCACAACATTGAAATTATGCTTTTGGGCAAAAGTTTTAAGAGCATTGCTTATTTTTTCCCACCCGTTTTGCTCAATCCATTATTTGTTTCTAGCTTATATTTTCCGATCCGTTATGCTCAATCTATTATTTGTTTCTAGTATTTTAGCATTCTGATCATTGCAAGCATGAATATAATTGCTTTAATCTCGCGTAACTACTATTTTCTTGTTTAATTTTTTACCATTAGAAGCATTCGTTGTATTTCACTCCATTTTTTTGCTCTATGATAGAATCGATATTAGAACAAAAAAAGGTTTTTTTCTTATTGAATTTTGATTCTTGCTTTGTTGCATGCAGATATTTAAGTAAAAAAAAAAGAACGATAGTATGGATTACAAAATTGTGGATAATGGACCTGCCAATATAATTCATGAGCTCGAGAAATTGAAATCAGATAGAATGGAGATTGAGAATCGTATAGAACAGCTTGAGGCTCAGCTGAAGGCTGATCAAACTGCTCAAATGGAAGCCAATCATTCTTGTTCGAGTTGTAGTTCCATGTTGGGTGTGCATGGCGCTTCGTCAAATGGTTTGAATCCTGGAATGATTTACAGATACAGTCGCCATCTCTTGCTTCCAGATTTTGGAGTTGAAGGTGTTGCTTTTTTTTTTTGAATTTGTCTGCTCATCTGTTTAGCATATATAGTTTTCTTATTGCAAAATTATTGGTATTTTAGTACCATGCAGTGCTATTGAAGTACTTTGGTGAAGTTACATTAAACTTTCAGGGGGTGTTTGGACGCATCCAGGATTTAAGTTAAGTAGGATTTAATAAATCCGGTAAATCCTGATTTAACAAATCCAATGCTCTTAAATCCGGATTAGTGTTTGGTTCGATTAAGGTTAAATCCAGTTAAATCCTCAGAGAGTGTTTGGCATATTTTTTTCAAGACTTATCACTCAACTAGTTTAAACATACCTAAACAGTTTTGGCTATTTTTTATTGATATTAAAAATTTAGTTGTTGAATGTAAAAATAAAAGTTCAGATGTTAGATAAGTAAAAACATAAAATTGAGTGTTATTTATGTAAATGCTCTTACTCCCATCACTGGATCAATCATGTGGTACTGAGGAACATTTTGGGCACTGTATAATCATCTTCTTCCTCAAACTCCATTTTTTACCCTCCATCACTCCAATGCAATTTTTCACCATTGGAAACTATCCGTGCAGAGTCTTTGAATGGATTGCTTTAATCTCATTGGCTTCTCCTTCGTTCCTTTTTTGCCTTTTCTTCTCGCGGTAAGACCACTTTCATAAATGTCCTTGAAAAGCATTTCCCATGGCCCTCCTCTTCTTATTAGAAGAACCGGAACTATCTGTTTGAAGTTGACGACGGATAGTGGGACGATCTTGTCGAATCCTCCTCCCTTCAGAGTACTGTGGACCATAGAAGCGATAATCATAGCTGCTTGGTATGTTTTTTTTCCTAAGTTAAATCCGTTAAATCCATCTACAGATCATATATAATAAATTCAGATTTACATTAAAAAAGAAAACAAAATTAGATTCAGGCGGTGTTTGGTAGCATAATTTAAATAGGTTTTAGCCATGGATTTAGTGTAAATTTAGTCAAACAGAAAAAAATAAAAATTAAATCCAATGCTATGTTAAGTCAATTTTTTTTTCATTCCGTCTTTTCTCCCCCGTGTTCTGGCTTTTCTAAGGCGTAAATCTGTTTACTAAATCCAATTGTGAGACGGATTTAAGAATTTCTTCCACCGTCGCTAGCGAGTTCATTTCTATTGCACAAAATATCAGATTTACTGGATTTGATAAATCCTATTTAATGTAAATTCATATTGCAACTAAACACCATTTAACTTTCCTATTTTAATGTTTCATTGGGTCTACGTTAAATCCTACCGTAAATCCTATTAAAGGTATGCTACCAAACACCCCTGCAATATTTTAGCTTGAAATGCTATTCATGAATTAAGCAATTGTGATATTCAGAGCGCCTTGGAGTAGTGATAATATGAGATCTTAGAAGAAATCTTAAATTGGGCCAATTATGTAAGCATTAACCACAGCGGCAAGCAAATTAAAAATTAGAATGGAGTCTTTAATTAAATAAATATTTGATAAATTTGGTTAAGATCTTTTTTTTTTCTTGGTATCCAAAAGATAGACCTGAATTCATCTACTACTAATTAAGTTGTATATCAAAGTTCTTGTCCATAGAATCTTTAAAATATTCTTTTTTGTTGTAATAGGAAAATTATATCATTTGCTTTAATATGAACCATTAAAATCAATAGCTTGATACCGATTACTTTTATATATGACTTATCATCGATTGCATTGGATTATATAATGACTTCTAATTTAAAAGGAACGAGGGGCACTAACTTTTGTTTTTATTTCATCCATCTATTCTTTGTAATTTGATGCCATAATTTTTTTATCCTCATCTTTGTCAACTGCCAAATGACGTAGCAATAAGCCCATTATGCATTGACTGCATTTGAGCAGTGGATTGCTGAACGTTTGGAGGACCTACTAATGCCAGATTGTACTGGGTTTGGATTAATGAGGACCGAACCCATTTTCTACTTAAAGGCCTAAGTCTATTATGGAAGGCCAACTATTTAGTAGCATCAAGATATTTTTAACATATTTGAGGTAGGACTAAACTCAATACAATCACATGCTTTAATAGTCTTCTCTTCACATGAGAGCTCTCTACATCAATGATCACCCTATTAAAATGGATTATTATTATTATTATTATTAATATTATTATCTTCAAGTTTTCATCAACTGTGTTATGCTCTAAAAGCCCACATGACCACATGGAGCCATTATGGAAGTGACATACTTTTAACCATACTCAACCAAGGTAAAATTAACCAAGACCGAAGGGATCCACAAACCCATGAATCACTTGATCTTAGCTGAACCATCAACTATGATAGTTTCTTAAGGAGTGAAAGTGCAAGACTAAATTTGGGTGTGATACCCTAATGATCACATTTCTTTTTTATCAAGATCTCAAGCCTATGAAAGAAGGTCAATCATTTGGTATTTCTACATCAATTTATATTTTCACCTATTTGATATGGAACTAGACCCAATAGTCTTGCATGTCTTAAAAAATTGCATAGCTTCTTAGAGGAAGGAGTTAGATGGCACTTGAGAAAAAAAGGTAATTTTTCAGTCTTATTTCTGATGAAGGGTATTATTTTCTTTAATATTAGCTTATCATCAGTTCAACCTTGCTATACAAGTTGATTGTTGTGATTTTATTGCTTCGATACTATACCAAGTTTACTTTTATTGAGACAAAAAAAGAAGATAAAGTTAGAACTATTTTATGAAGAGTATTTTTGACCTCAATATTAGCTTATCACCGCTGCATTTGCATAACTTAAACTTTTTCAATTCAAATTTACTATACACGTTGATTTTTATTGTTTTTATTGTGATTCTATTGCCTACATACTATACTAGCTTTACTTTTATCAAAGAGGGAGTTCCATCTTGCGATTAAGCCAGTATATTTAAAATCATTAAATTAAATGACCATCGGTTCAATTATTTTCATTTAAAAAATTTGACTTTTTTATTTAAGAATATTTCATCTTTGGTAATATTCTTTTTAAAATTATACTCTTTTTCCCATATTTTGAGATGACGACTTTATTTTTTGGTTGTATAGGACAACTAAAACTTGCAAAATCCTCAATCTTGGTGGTTGGAGCTGGAGGGTTGGGGTCACCTGCACTGCTGTATCTTGCCTCTTGTGGTATAGGTACTGTTGATTCATTCAAAAGTTGGATGAATGAACCTTTTTTTTCAATTGCATTCTTTTTTTAAAAATAAAGTTATATTTTAAATATCTTTTTCTTTCATGGCGTCTTCTCCTTAATTTAACATTTTTACATGGCAAGTTATGTATTTTGTTTCATTCACGAGCATGAATTTATTGTTTGAAGTTAAAAAATTACTTGTACTTTCAATATTTTCATTGATCCCAGTACATTGTGTCAGGAAATGAGAACTCACCCAACTTGAGTTTGGAAAAGAGGGCTAGCCTTATTTTAGTTGTGGAAGCATTAACTTTAGAAGTGGATACGATGAAGCACAAAACAACCAGAAAAGAGATTAAAACAGAAATAACAGAAGGGTTTCATGACTAGGCTTCAATAGTCCTACTTGTTCAGCCACATAGAGAAATCAAAATATTTTGCTAAACATCAAAAGAGTTATATGGAGTTTTTATCTCTTAACAGTTCGGTGATGATTAGAGTTGCCAACATCTGTCCAAGTGACGATGTTTCAAGGATGAAGACGCTTGCTGTAATGATTAAAACTACAAATACTTTTGATGGATAAAAATCCTCTTTATTTTTAATGGAATTTTTTTCCTTCTCCGTTTGCTGAAGAAAGTTTGTTTGTCTACCATTTTGAATTAGGGAAGATAAAGAAGGCTGCAATGGAACTTATTTTTAATGCAAGATACCTAAGTATCCTCTTTTAATTGTAACTCATCTCTTTTATCTTTTCTCAAATTGCTACAGTACTCGGGATTTACATCATTGCTTTTTAGTTATAGTATCTGGTTTCAGTGGTTGATTGCTATAACACTCAAATTTTGCCCCTTATTTGCCATGATACAAGTACATTGCCTTGGGAAACATGATGCAGGGAAAAATAGCAACTTTAGGAAATTCTCAACCCAACATACAACTTAAGAAACAATCTCTCAATTAATTATAACACTTCTTAGATTTTTTTTCTTCTCAAAATAAGACTCAATCAAGAGATTTACAATTATTATGAAATTACATGCATTGTAAAGTCAACTAATAATCTCTTACTTCGAGATTTATTTTTAATATACCTACTTTGTGTTCAATGATCAGATCACCTTTTTTTTAGCATCTTTAAACTCTCAAAGCCATGAAGGGCTGAACATTATGCAATTTTACCCAATTTGTATTGTTACTAATCAATTCAATCAGTGGTCTTCTTAACAAACCTGTTTACATTAAGGTTGATCCATCAAATTAAACAGGCACCTATTATTGAGTTTTCGCACATCTAAAGTGTCTTCCTCATTCTAAATGCTGCATTGGTATAACCTGGGTGTCAAAAATTAACTCGGCATGACAACACAATCGAAAACTGAAAAAATTCAAATTTAGGTCGACCTATTTAATTTTTAGGTTGGGTTTAAATTTAGATCCTGGCTAGTTTAATTTTTGGGTTTAGTTCAGGTTGACCTCCTAACTTGAAGTTGACTCAAAGTTAATCGACAATCCAAAATTGACCTGAATTTTTGTTGTGCCTTATGTTAAACAGGTTGTGGGTTGGATTTGGAATAGTCGGGTTGAAGGCTTCTGTTCAAATTTTATGTCCTATTTAATAAAAGTTTTGGATTTGGGTCATGCAAATTTGGGTCGGGTTACACCTAAACTAACCCGTGAATCCGAATTGATTCTCCTAGGTTAACCTGATATTAGTTTAGACTGTGGAACACAAAAATGATTTTCCTGATAATCCTTAGAATTATCCTCTCAATTTGTGGCTCTTTTTATTCCATAACCTTTTTTGCAACATGAAAATTTTTCTTTGTTTCCTTAAAGATGCGGTGCTTTACTAAAGATGCATATAACATCACTACTTTATGTTTTACTATACAATGCATAAGGTCTACTAAGTCTATTCACTTTCAACTAGAGCTTACATACATTAATATCACCAAAGGACTTATATCCTGCATGCTAAGAGTACTTTAGCAATTAGATTCTTCATTAGATTTGGTACATACTTGATTTCAAACAACAAAACAAGCACACCATCATATGGCATCAATTGCATAATATTAGAACCTCTAGTTTTGTATTTAGCTCCATTTCATAGGCTAACAAAGATACCTAAACTTGCATCTAAGTGAAAATATCACCAAATCAAAATACATGTGAACAAAACAGTTGAGTCCAGAATCTACTACTATTTGCATATGTATGTAAAAGGCGACACCAAAAGAGCATCGTTATAACCAAATTAATATGCAATTACACCTGCATACCCCAACTTCTTCTCCTCATGCTTGTCATTTGTTTCTTGCTCTTTTTTAAACGTTAAACAAATTTTTTAATGTGCAATTTCCTCTTATATTCTAAGGAAGTGATCTCCTTAAATTTATTAATATGATCTTCCTCTAATCTTCAATGAATCTCTGTTGGTTTTATAATCTCTATAGAGCTTAGCAATAACTCTTTTGATATAAGTGAATTTTTATCACCCTCTAATCGTTTTGCATCATGTTCCTACAATATGGTGTTTCAGAAGTATTTATTGGAAAGTGATAAAGAGCAAAACAATAATAATAATAATGCTTGCTATCTCAACCCATTTAGATGTGATTCGATTGGTGTGCTTTCTTACATGTGGATAAAATACACTATTTTCTTATGGTACAATTTGTCAAAGTTTTGGAGAGACATTTGGTATATATAAAAACTCCAATTTGTGCTATAAATTCTCAACAATTATTTTTCGAGAATATTTACATCAGCACTTCCTCTATTAAACATAGTTGAATCATCAGGAGGGCTTTTGTCATGTATCTTTATCTATTAAATACCCATGTGCTATTGTTGGGCCATAACACTTCACATTTTAGTCCTCTAACATCTTGATCTCTAGCATCATTTCGATTGTACTCTTTATAATCTTAACTCTAATATTGAATTGTTTAAAAATATGTAAATGTAGAAATACTAAGTTATTAACCGTCCATAAAACCTCAAGTTATTTAGTTTAATATGTGCATTGTAATAGTGTATTGGGTCAAAATTTAATATAATTTTACTGCACTTCCTAACAAGTAGTATCAAATTTAATAGTTTGTCTGAGATTAAGTAGTTTATACAGTTTGTGAGTCCCAAGCGTCTTTGGCCCTTTCTATCATAGTTGTGCTAACCTCAAGTGCAAGTGACTCCTTATGCTTTTCAAGAGGTTGGTGGGCTCTTAGTGCAGGATACCCTGATATCAAAATATTTCTCTTTGAGGGGGAGTGTTGTCTGATGTGGGAAGTTGTTAGGCAAGGGAGAGATTGTCAAGACATGTGAGAGTTGAGTTTAGTTTCATGTTAAATAGTTCAAAATTACGTTGGTGTAGAAATACCAAATGATTTTTTATCACCCATATACTTAATATTTGGCCTGACCACTAATGTATGATGCCCAGTTACTGTTTTCTTATGTTTCACTCTCTAACATATTGGCGGCCAAGCAATAGTCTCCTATGTAAGATTTCCAAGGTCAAAACTCTTGGCATAATTTTGACTTGAGACTTGCCAATAGTCATGCACTTTTAATTAAAAATTATTTGGCTTTACTCATCATTCATGTAAAATGTATTATTGTTTTTTTTTAATGTTTTCCTGATTTTGAATTTTCATCATTGTAGGTTGCTTAGGGATTGCTGATAGTGACATTGTTGAACTCAACAATCTACATCGACAGGTAAATTGTATGTTTCATTTACTTCTAATTAATTTTGTCTTAACTCTATATTATTTGATTAGATGATACGTTTACCAGTCGACAATTGGATTGGATATCCAGTTACATCCTATTAATGAATGTTGATCCATCTGTAAACCATGATCATGCCTCTTAATTCCAACCTTTTTGTATACAATTTTAGTGCCTAATCCTATAAATTTTAAACCCAATTCAGTGTTACTTAACTTTTTCTTGTGAATGATAAATGTATACAAATTTTACCTTTTTGATTGATGTTGAAAGCAAGAGAATAATACATAGATTTGATTTCTGTTTTTTACTTTATATCATTCATTACATGTGGATTACTAGATAGTTACTATGATTTTTCCGGTAATGCCTATCTTCTTCATTTGAGTTGATAAGTGTTCTCTTATAGCCCCAACTATCTTTTTAACGCGGCTCCGACAAATTGATTATGCTACATAGAAATTATATATTATAGGTTTCTACTTTTTGAATCATTCAATTTATCTTATCTAAGCAATTTATTATACAAGTTTACTTTTTTATAAATTCATGGGAATGTTTAGTTTTACTCTTTGAAAAAGAAAAATACGTGATTGATACAAGCTTAAAGCACTTGGATATGAAGATCTAGGGAACCAAATGACTAGTGCAGTAGCTTTCTTGTTCCATATTCATATGACAATGCCTAGAACCTTTTATTAAAAGTGAGCTATGTTGACAAAAATTTGGCTACTCAGATAAAATTTTCAACAAACCATTACCAGATCATTTTATGCAATTGTGGAGGCCTTGCTATAATTCTAATGAGTGTTCATGAATTATACACATTTTCTTAGATATTTTATCAAATTAAAAATTTTTAATTGAATCAATATATTCTCTTTATTTTGTAATATATTATCATAATGAGTATATTCTTCTCATTGTCTATATACAAGTACCTATATTATAATGAAAGTTGTCAAGCAGTTTTCAATTAACTTAACGTGGTATTATGGTTTGGTTTGAGCTTAGTTGCTGATTGTCTATTGCCCTACCCCTCCCAATCTTTTGTTAATTTTTTTGCCTTGCCTTTCTCGTCTACAGTTAAGCCCATTTGTTGCGTTTGTATGTTGTTCTCTCTCGTTGCGCTCATTTGATGTGTGTGTTCACTTATCTCCAATCTTATGCACTCTTCCCTGTAGCCCCATGCCCTCGTCTACAATTAACCTATTGTGCGCCTCATGCTTGCCTCAACCCCATAGGCTGCAACTTGCTGCAACTCTTGTTAGCAATTCTCTCCTTACACATGCTCCTACTTGTGCATGTGCTTAATAAACAGTCTCATCCAATTCTTTTTCTTTTGCAACGATATGCATGAATTTTTTTATCTATCATTAATTAGCTCATCATGGTCTTCTTTTCTTTGTGGCATTCAATAATGGATTTTATACTCCACTCTCTAAAGTGAAACCCTTCAGTATTAGTACCACTATTAGAATTAATAGCATCAATCTTCTCTTATGGTCTTGAGCTTAACAATTCCTAGTTAACTCTCTTGAGAAGTTTTATCACTTGAAATCTCCATTTTTTGAACCAACATGCACCTTAAAATAGACAAAATGGAAAATCTTTTAACCATGCAATTCTAAAATGGATGGACGATACTCTTGTAGCAATGATTCCCATCATCATTGTGTTCAGGAGACTGTCAAAGGGATTCAATATTTTCTTTGTTCCACATGGTTTCAAGGTATTAATATTTCTCGATCATACACTCTCAGTTCCGGCATCTACTCTTTATTATAAGGCAACAAAGGTGTATAAATTTATTATAATATTTTGGAAAGGAAAATGGGATGAATTTATTATATCGCCCATTTATTACTAATCCCTTTATTTGGCAAAATAATAATGAAAATTTTTTTGTTGCCAATTTTCCTTCTAATCTCTATCCATCCCTTATCTTTCAAGCTCAATTAATGAGTGACTTTATTATGGCTCATATTTTCATGACTCCCACACATTCTTTCACATATTTTGAGTTATTGAGCTTCCTACTTTGTCTTCTTATTATCACAAACATGTCGATTTTACCGCTAGCATTACAGGCGGTTAGGGTAATCATGGCTGAAAATCTTTTCCACCTTATAAACATTGTTAGAAGACTTCACTTATATGGATACTATTAGGAAATAGTGGTTATATTTTAGCCACTTCGCATGTCGCCGCTCTTACTCTTGATTTTTTTGCTCTTTATTTTGATTGTTTCTGTCTCCCAAGAGGAAGATTGCCCACTGTAACACTTATAATTGACATCTTTTACCTCTGATGCAGTTTTCTTTTCCAGTTCAATTACAACTACTTTGGTGCTTCTTTCCGCTTAACAAGTACTCACAATTATTTCCATCTCTTATTATGCAGTTTCTCCCACCTATCATCATTGCTGGTGGATCTTTCTCTCTTATCTCTTGGAAAAAATACATTGTATTATATGTTCCCATTTTTCTATGAACCTATCATCTATAAGCTGTCCAATTAAATCTCAATATTATTTTATATCTTTTATCCCCCAAGTCCATATCTCAAATCTCAACTTGAAGTTGTTTGGTATCAAGGTTAAAGTTTGATGCATTTATTTTCTCTTTGATGCTACGTCATTGTCACTCTCTTTTCTACTATCTTCTGTTATAAATGGCATCATTATCTCTATCATTTTCCTCACCATCTTCCTTCTTCTATCTATAATTTTTTTTTGTGTCGACATGATAAGGGAGATGGTAGGTTGGAGAAGATTCAACAAGAACAACCAAGAAAACAATTCGAAACAAGAAAAAAAAATTCAAATAAAAGATACAAGATTCATGAGTTTTCTCCTCTCGCAACCAATTGGGATACAAGAATCATCACCTAAAGGATTGGTGAAGGAGACCCGAGATGCCATCAACAACAACAGAGGGATACAATTGACACCACCTACACCGTGTGTACAGAACTCATCCTCATGCTGGGACCACATGGGACCACAAAAAAAAAAAAACAAAAAAAGCAAAGACGAGATGCACCAATCAAATAAAAGATACAAGATACATGAGTTTTGTCCTCTCGCAACTGATTGGGATACAAAAATCATCACCCAAAGGATTGGTGAAGGAGGTCTGAGATGTCATCAGCAACAACAGAAGGATACAATTGTCACCACCCACACCGTGAATACAGACTCATCCTGATCCTGGAACCACAAGGAAGCACAGGCCCTTGCAAAACTCAAATGAAAGATCCTTCAAACAACCAAAGAAATACATATAAATAATCTCCTAATGGAGGTGCACCAATTAGAAAATAGATAATAGGAAATAATCAAAAAGGAAGAAAATTCAGCTGGAATCGGAAAATTGCTCTAGTTAATTCTCAAAATCACATTTTTCTGCCATGGACAATCACAAAGTGCAAAATTTTGTCACACGAGAATTACGGAAAACGTGATACCGCGGTATTCGTGGGATTAAGCTCCCGCGTAACCATGTCTTCTCATAATAGTGTTTCTTTTGACTTGATTTATTTTGATATTTGGGCTTCGAACCTGGTGGCCGCTCAGTTGAGTATTCTTTATTTTGTTTCTTTTATTGATGTCTGCAATAGGGTTATTTGGGTGTCTTTTGGTAAATTATTAGTTGTAAATTTTCATCGTATTCAAATAATTTTATTAAGTAATAAAGAAATTTACATATCACACCTAAAATTTCATATTCACATACATAGCACTTTGGTGTTCTAAGCCTATGCATGAAAATTTGTATTTTACTTTTAAATAGTGCTATTTTTAATGTGATATTAAATATTTGAGTGTTATGCATCAATATGAAAGTTTAGTTATGAGAAATACAAAAGAATTATGTGCTATGTATGGAAGTGACCCTAAGAAATAATATTTTAATTTCCCATTTTTCCTTGAAATTATTTACTTTGATAGTACCCTAGAATATATGCTAACTACTTTGTGGCCAATATGTGTTCAACTTGGTGCTTTGTATTAAACTTCTTATCCTTATATATCTCAACAAAATAGTATGGTTCAATGTTAGCATCAACATCTATTATTTGCTACTCGTACCTTAATATTTCACATGAATGTTCCTTGATAGTTCTGGGGAGTTCCATTTTCAAAGCCTGCTTCTTACTACTGTCTTTCATTACTCTGAGTAGGACTGCACCGTTTTTTTTTTATCTGGACAACTCTATATTTCCTTTGGATCTTCGGTTATTTATTTTCCCCACTTTTTATCCTAGATGTGATAAACTCCATATCGTTCTAAGAAGTATTTTTGTTAGAGTATTCTCATACTCAAAAGGGTTATCATTGTTATGATCAATTTAGACATTATTTTTTTATATATGCTAACATGAAGCTTCACCATCCTAATCTTCTGTGTCCTACACTACAATTTGTTATCTAGTTTCTCTACTTACACCTCGTGCATTGCTGCTTACTCGCTTTCCACTATTGGTTTATGCTTGCCAGTTTTGTTTAGCTCGTGATGCAGCCCCTTTCATGAGTCTAGCTTGGTTTATTATACATTTACACCTGAAACCTTAAATATCTATTTCTTAATTGCTAAAAGTACTATTTTGATCATCTTATTCAACCTTTTACCTTGATCATTTCTCCTTTATTTCCTTATTTTGACTAATATGACTCTTATTGTCTCTTGTTTGGGTTTATCAGGAAGCAGTAGATCAAATTGAAAACTTGTATGTTATTTTGAAATCGGGGATCTTCTTATCATCACACCTAGAACCAAGTCAACTCTTTATGGCATTGACTATGTTGAGACTATCCCCATTATTCCACTTAACTTCGTTCAACTCCTTTTTGTGAAAATTAATCAATAGCCGACCTTACTTAAAATGGGTGTCAGCATTGCTTTTTTATATGGAAAACCAGGCTAAGTTGTTTATATGAAATAGCCGCGTGGGTTTGTTGATTAAGTTGAGAGCAAAATTTATAGGCTTCGAGAGGACATATATGGGTTGAAACAAAGTTTTTGTGCCTGGTTTAATAAACTTTGCAGAGCACTTATTGATGTTGATCTTCGATGTAGCTCAACTGATCACTTTATTTTCATCAGCCATTGATTCTCTATTATTGTGATCCTTGATGTTTATGTTGATGACATTTTTTGCATTGGAACTGATATATTTTAGTATCTTGGAGATAAAATATCCATTTTCATAAAATATTTGCTGCTAAAAATATAGGGTATCCAAAATACTTCCTCAACATTATGTTTGCTTAAGAAAGATGTGGTCTTCCCTTTCCTAGAGGAAATATGCCATAGAGTTAAGGGGACTGAACTTCTTGGGTGCAAACTTGCTCACTCCCAAATGGATATTTAATCAGGAAAGCTTTGAAGATACTCCCCATTATTGATGTTTGGTTGGTATGCTTATCTCGTCAATGCATCTAATCTGATATTTCTTTTGTTGTTGTTGTGGTAAGTCAGCATAGACAAACCCAAATAAAAAAATATTGGGATGCTGTTTTAAAGATTTAAAGATAGATAAAATGACTTGCTTACCAAAACACAACCACCTAAAAAATGAAGCTTACTTTGATGCTAATTATGCGAGATCTGTTGAAGATTGAAAGTCTAATTCAGCATATTATACTATGTTAGAAGGGTTTCTTGAAATGGAGAAAGTAAAATCTAAACTTTGGATTGAAGTTGATTATAAGGCTATTATGCCATTTCTGCCTACGAAGGATGTGGATAAAAATCTAATTAAAGAATTGAGCTTTCTTGTGGCTCAATGCAAGGTTCTTCGTGTGTTAATCATACGATGGTTTACATTCCTAGTAATTATATTTTTTATGAAAGAACAAAACATGTTTAAGTAATTGCGTCTTCATTAAAGATGAAATTCTATCAAAGTAGATCATGACCCCTTTAGTCTCCAGAAAGAATTATTGGCAGATATTTTTATAAATGATCCGCTACAACTCTATTTCTCCATGGTTTGGAACAGACTTGATCTTTATAATATATATGCTCCAACTTGAGGAGTGTAATTGTTGAAATTATTAATCAAATCAATATGGTGTCTTTATTTTTGTAATATTGCCCGCTAACTTTTCTTTCTATTGTATACATAGTATCAAGTAGGTTTCAATTGCCTATACATTACAATTGACAAGATTCAGCTGCTTGACCTTCTTCAAGATCCCATTTGTTCGGCCTACCTTTTGCCTTTATGCAAACATTAATATTTATTCTGTCTAAACTAGCCAAAGGTCTTCTGCTGGGGATTAATTGTTCTTCGACCTTTTTTTATTTAGATTATCCATCCAGAAGCATATGTTGGCCATGCGAAAGTAAAGTCAGCAGCTGCTGCTTGCCGTGCGTATGTATTTATTATCCTGGAACTGATTTTTGTCCCCTCACATGCTTTGAGTCATTTACAACACTTGATATTGTTTCTCTCATGGATGGCGATGTTTAAACTTAGGGCCCCTTTGGGATCATTTTCATTATTCATTTTTTTTTGTTTGTATCGTTATTTTTAACACAAGTTTGTTTAATGAACTTTTTACGTGCTTTTAATTTTTATTTTTATAAACAAATTTATTTATTTTTAAAAACACTTAAAATAATTTTTAGGTGTTTTGAATGTTTTTAAAAATAATCATATACTCATTAAACATTCCAAACATATTTTACTTTAAAGCAGGATATAGATAAAATAAAATAAAATAACAAATTAGAAAAAAAAAATGTAAATGATCTCAACCAGCTCCTTATATTTATAGGGAACACATCTTGCATTTTTGTATCTTTTACTATTTACAGGATTAACTCTTCAATCAAGTTAGTGGAACATAATGAAGCTTTGCATCCATCAAATGCTTTGGATATTGTAAGCAAGTATCCTTGACGTGAATGTAGAATTACCTGTTTCAGTAATCCTTTCATCATATTTTTTAGCATATCATGGTATAGCATATAATAATACCAGTTTTCTTAGAACGTAGTATCTAACTGGTTTTCCTATGCTATTAATTCCATTAAAGATATGACATAGTGGTGGATGCAACAGACAATTTGCCTAGTCGATATATGATTAGTGACTGTTGTGTTGTGCTGGACAAGGTTGGTTTTTTTCCTCACATTATATCTTTTTGTTTTTTATGATTTGAAATATTCAGCTTCTCATGTACAAAGTTCTAAGTTGTAGAGGTTATTTCTTACAAGCATGTTAACCACAGATGAAGTGGTCAGAATGTTCATGTGAATAAACTGTTGCAATTTTTTTTTTTTGGGTGATGAATAGTTCTGTAGAGACAACAACAACAACAACAACAAGCCTTTATCACACTAAGTGGGGTCAACTACATGACTTCTTTTTCTATAGATAAATTAAAATAATTTGCCTACATGCATGTTCTCTTTTTTTTCCCCATTTGATTGTGTGCTTTTTGCTTTCTTATGCTACTGTCCTCTTCATTATATTTTAGATTTGAATATCAATCAATATTGGTTATGTCGTACTTGTTTTAAGCTTGAAGCATGTCATGGCTTGGATTAGTTTGAAATGAATTGCCCTTATACTTCTTCTCTCGACCTTGATGGAAGAAACAATGATATTGGAGTTAACCCAAACAACGATAGGAAATGTAATTATTATTGCTAAAATCAAATATGCGGTTACAATCAAGCACACTTGAATGGAAAAATGCAATACACACGACACAAACTCACATTATGGAGGATCCCGGGACGGAGGTGGTGGTTAGAGGGCTTGGAAAGGTGGGTGGCAAGGTAAGGAAGGGGTTTCCAGACTGTGGATGAGGGACTATAGCGATTATGGGCGGCTAGAACAATAGGGCAGTAAGGGACGACAATTCAAACATAGACAATTTTCTTTTTGGTGGTTGGACAGTAGGAAAACATAGAAGGGAAGGCGTTGCAGTTGTGACAACGCTGGTGGAGGCTGGGATAGCGATGACAGCGAGGCGGGAGGGCTGGAAAGGCGATGGCAGTAGGTATGCGATGGCTGGAAGGCTGTGAGCTGTTGAAAATTGCAAGTGGGAGTGTTGGCGGCTGATTCAGAAGGACAGTATGGATTGTTGAAGGGATTTAGCTAAAACAATGATGATAGTAAGCTTGAGTGCTGAAATCGCAGGGAACATGACTACAATAGAGAACAACGATGAGGAGTGGTTTGGGGAGGATGTGGAAGGGAAATAGAGAAGATAAACACCATCTCGAGAGAGGGACACAACCGGAACACCACCCAAACTCTCGGATACAACCATGCACCACCCAAACTCTCGGATACAACCATCGAAGAGAGAAAATGGATGCCAGCAGCTATCCTAAACAAATTCACTCTAAAATTATGAAACCAAACACCCACCCCCCCCCCCCCACCAACCC
>NW_018164720.1:543993-545433 GCF_001263595.1 Phalaenopsis equestris | reverse complement strand
CCCCCCCCACACACACACACACACACACACACAAACATATATATTAGAAATAACTAAAAATGAATGAAGGATAATAGGAAAATAAATCATAAAAAGTTAAAAAATGAGGCTTGCGGCCCGTCTCCCGCACTCACGAGAGTCACAGAGTCCCACTGTGTCGTTGCTTAAGTCGCGGAAGGGGGGTGGGGGTTTCGACTCCCGCGTCACTCTCCTGAGGTTGGAGGCATTTATCTTATCTGTCGAAGCTTCTGTCTCCTCATAATAGTCAGGTTGTTCATGTTGAAGGTGTTGGAGCTGCTGTTACTTTTCGGTAAGTCACTCCTGTCGGCAGCATCATTCTAAATCACATCATGATGGAATAAATATCCACCTGCTTTTGGTACAACTTGAGTTGTAGCTGCATATAATCATAGATTCTTTAAAAGTAACTCTCAAGCGAGTATTTCCGTAATTTGCAACTTCAACTCCTTGTACTCAACTAAAAGTATTTGGTAAAAAACTATGTAAGGAAGGTTCAACTTCGCGACAAAAACTGTGACAGGCTGCACCACTCTAACTAGAAATTACTTAGGAGAGACATCTTCTTCTTATCTGATAGAATATGGATCCCATTGAAGAATTTTCTTCCCCAACAAGCTCCTAAGACAACTTCTAAAGTTGTGGTTCATCCCTTCTGTCTTGACATCTAATGGTGGGTAATGCTGAACAAAATCTGATATCCGAATAACTTCATATAATCTTCCAGATATGACACAAAATAATCCCATTTATGACATTCTAGACCTCCCTCTATAAGATCAACTCATGAAGGAGTTTATAAATATAAAACTTTGAATTTCTTTTATCTTGGGTGGCCCCGTGTCTGATATCGAATTCTCAAACATATGACACTTTTGGATAATTAAAGCTAGTCTTGCTGATGCTCTTCTTAATGCCTACATAATGGTAACTCGAGGCACCACAATCTCATACTCTACATAAACGTTTGTTACTGTCGGCGCTTAAAGGGGAAAAGAGTTTAATGTTTGGGGGTCGCCCGTAAGAAGCTGTCGGTCGCCGGAATCGAAATCCCGTCGCCCGCTTCGGAAGGACTTCTTAATTTACGTATATATATATAATTTTAGAAAAATATGAAATCAAACTGACCTCATATTTTCCATAGTTTAAATGAAAGAGCACTCAACCTCAAATCCTGTATCTACCCCAAGGGATAAACACAAGACTTGAGGGTGAGACTCGATCAAATAAACTAAGAAAGATATGACATCCGTTTGGGTCTGCGAAACCGTTTTATTTGCCGATAAGTTCCCCTATTTAATACAAATAATTAAATAGGGTTTATTTTAAGCTGGGTTCGGAAAAGCTCCCTATAAGGGCAAACCCCTATAGTTAATTACATCTTAAATGACCGAAGTCACCTAAGAAAACTCTCGATAAAAA
>NW_018164720.1:543164-543959 GCF_001263595.1 Phalaenopsis equestris | reverse complement strand
GCTCCAATTTTAGGAAGAAAATATTAAAGGATTTTATCCTGCCAATTTTATTTAATTAGGGCTTATATTTGCGTGATAGAGTCACTTAAATTGCCTAGAAGATATGAGGGTTTACGTCGTATCGGACGACAACCTCGGAACCTAGAACGAGTTAGGGCTCAGATCGTACAGCAGAGCTATACGAATGTCTAAAGAAAAAGGTGGAGGATTTATGTTGCGCTAGGCAAACAACCTCAAAAACCTATGGATTGTTGTTTAATTTCTAGGAAAGGGAATGGTTTTGCTGGGGAAGACATGTTCTGCTGTTGAAGATGGTCGTGCTGCCCACCGCGATAGCTCCAAGCTCCTCGACGTGATGGGTTTAAGTTTTCTAGGGTGTCCGGTTATATTATCAAATCAAACGGCCCTATGGTTGTAGTCCTCTAAACATCATATGTAAAAAAAAAGAAGGTAAACATGTTTGAAGTTGTAAAGATGTAAAGCGTGCAATACAGGAATGAACAGTAGCATGCAAATGAAACAGTAGTAAGTAAAACAAGAGCAGTACAACATGCTATACATGAAAGACAGTAGCAGGTAGAAACATGACAAGTGTAACATGCTATACATGAAAGACGGTAGCTGGTAGAAACATGACAAATGTAACATGCTGTACATGAAAGACAGTAGCAGGTCGAAACAGGAAAATTAAGTACTGTAAAATGTAAAGCAAACCTGTATGCCTGTGAAATTCGCTGTCCCTTAAGCATAGCAAACCTAAATGCATCTCAAAAAGTAAATCCCGAAAGAAACGTC
>NW_018164720.1:527638-539343 GCF_001263595.1 Phalaenopsis equestris | reverse complement strand
GCTCGGAAAGGTCCTATAGGAATCCATTTTGGGCTTCCTCATGTCGGTTTCATCCTTCTAAGTGCTAGAAGTCGATACCACACACGCGAAACCTCCAAAAGAGGACGGAAATAGGTCGAACTAAAACGAGGCGGGCACCACTTCTAAGGTTCTAAGATAGTCGCAAGAAGACCCCTAAGGCTAGATCCTAACTCCTACGAGGAATACTAGACCTCACGAAAATTGAGGTCAACAGTTACCTTGGACTCACTATCTCTTAAAACAGTTACTGTCAACTCAATTGTAATCTATCTTCTGGGTTTAACTTGAATCGATGGCGTCTCTTCTTTGTTGGTTGGCAACTGATACTCCTCTTTAATGTCCTCATTCTCTTCTATGTTTTCATTATCCATTTCTTTATCTGCTTTCTATTTAGTGAAATATATCATCCCCATGGTTGTGCATTCTGTTTCAATATGCCCAAATTTGTGGTTCTTGCAACACTTTCTGACTAGGACAGATTTATGAATATTGGTTCACTCCACCTATTCTCTACTCCGAATTTGTTCTTCCTTAGGAGAGGCTGGTTTGCAAGTTTGAATGTTCTTTTGGGTGTACTCTGACTGCATGATCCTAGTATTGAATCCTGTCTGTGAGATGCGGTGCTTGTCCGAGTCTCTCCACTTTTAATGCTGGAGTTTGAACATCTGATCTGTAGTGAATTGGTAGGTACTGATGTTGCATCTCCCATTTCATCTCAGATTAGGTAGCAATCTTGTGTTTTCCCTCACAATGGCGTTGGTACTTTAGATTTTGCCACTAAAATATTGAACTCTTCTTTAGCTTGTGGGCTTTTAGTTTCACCATTCCGTCTGATGGAACATCTTGACACTCAAAGACACATTCCAAGGTCCAGAGCCACTTATTTAACTCGCTCGGATTCATGTGGTCGTCGAAATATAACAAATCCACATTTTCTTAAAAAATATGGCTTTTTATATATTTCAGGTCATATCTTCGATGTAAAGGTCCTTCATCCTTGGAATCCACATGGTGGAAGAGATTCAATTTATTCCTTCGATCTAGCACGTTACCGTTGTGGCTACGAGTGACCCATCTGGATTGCCTCCTCTCGAAGATGGAAAACCTCTGTTGTAGTTAGCAGGTTTCCCACTATATATCCTCCCTATAAATCTCTTGGACACCTTTTTGTGAATTTCTCATAAACCGCATGTTGTTCTTTCTGCTCGATCAAGCTTCCGGCCATTATCTTCTTGACGACATGACTAGGTTTTGGGTGTGGGTAGTAGGAAGGCGTATATGGTTGATGTAGGGTGAGAAAAAAAATTAGGTGGAGATAGGATTGGGTATTAGTAGATGCTAAAAACCGCATGTTGTTTTTTCTACTCGATCAAGCTTCCAACGATTATCTTCTTGACGACATGACTAGGTTTTGGGTGTGGGTAGTAGGAAGGCGTATATGGTTGATGTAGGGTGAGAAAAAAATTAGGTGGAGATAGGATTGGATATTAGTAGATGCTAAAAATCCTAGGATAGGTAGAGGGTTAGACCATCTCTGATATTAGATGATACCGGAGTTAGCCCAAATAACAACTAGAAAAATAATTATTACTGCTAAAAGCAAATAGACGGTTACAATCAAATACACTTGAATGGGAAAATACAACACACATAACATGCAAAATCATATTAGGGCGGATCTTGGTTGATGTTTACTGGGCTTGGAGAGGTGGTAGCAAGGTAAGGAGGGGATTTTCAGACTATGGATGAGGGCCGTCAACGATTATGGGTGGCTGGAACAGCAGTGCAGCAACAAACGACATTCCAACCATCAACAAATTGCTGTTTGGGACGGCAAGGTTGCAGGAAAACATGAAAGGGAAGGCGTTGCGGCTGCGACAACGTTGGTGGAGTGCGGGGAAAGTGAGGGTAGTGAGGCGGGAGGGCGGAAATTGTGATGAGAGCTGGTATGAGGTGGCGCGAAGGCTGTGAGCTGTTGTAAACAATAAGAGGGAGTGCCGACGACTGATTTAGAAGGACAGTAGGGAATGTGGAATGGAGGTGGCGGGACAGCGATGATAATAAGGGGGAGCTCTGGAATCGTAGGAAACGCGGGTTGGAATGCAGAAATTGTAGGAAGAATAGCGTCGGCAACTTTTTCAGGTGGCTGTAATAGAGAATGGCGGCAGGAGGATGCAGAAGGGGAATAGAGAAGATAAAGACCACCTTGGGAGAGGAATACAGCCGGAGCGCCACCCAAACCGTCGAATACAACCCTCGAAAGGAGAAAACGGATGCTGACGATTGTCCTAAACAAACTCACGCCAAAACTATGAATCTAAACCCTAACACATACATATATAAGAAATGACTAAAAAGGATGAAGGATAATATAAAAGAAATCATAAAAGGAAGGAAAATGTGGGTATTGAGGTGTTTTTTTCATGAGATGAGTCATCAACATCGAGACATTTGAGATATAAATCTCAAAATAAAATCCTTATTTAAATTTAAAATATGAGAATTAAAGCATTTATTAGCAATAGTTTAAATTATAACATAATATCGTAAAAAGTCATATAAGCACTCAATAATAAACAAAAAAAAGTTAAGATAAACTAGTAATGATAAACATGTAGTCTAAAATAATCATATCCCAAAATAATCAATTTTTATATAGGACTCGGAATTGAAGAACTTACATTCTAATCACTCTGAAGCTTTTCATTAGAAAATCATTGTAGTTAATTGCTTTTTTGCATCCCTAGTCCTCACTTAGATCAACATCATCCTAGTTTTCATCATCATATTTAACCTCAATCACATTTCTCTTTCCTAATCAATAAAATTGAATAAGAATATTATTTAAATGACTATATTGATATTTTGTTTGTTTGTCATATATAAAGTTTTATATCGACTTTCTTTGTTGCCTTTTTGTTGACTTTCGTTATTCTTCGTTATTCTTATTCCTCCTTTTGTAAAAAAAAAAATCAACACTACTTTTTGTTACATTTTTATTGACTTTTATTGCTCTTGTTTTGCCCTCCAAGTTGTACACTTCTTTAAAAATGTCTTAGGGGGTGTTCACAATGTGAAGCTACAACCTTGTTCTTGTTTGAGGCGTACATTTGTTTTGTCTCATGTGAAGCTACAACCTCTTCGCACTTTACATGCACCTCTTTTTGAGGCATGCCTCAAGGCGCAAGATGTATTGCACAATATTAAACCAATTTTTTAACTTGTAGTAAACCAGCACTATGTACAGGATGCATTAAAATTTGTATTTTTAAGGGTAAAGTATATATCTATTATATGTAAGTATGAATGTATGATGCATGTTTTGAAAATTTAGAAGCATACAATTTTATGTAGGTATTGCATATGGGCTGTACACTAGCGTGCCCAAGCTAAAAAAGATGAACAAAGAAGTCTTAAGTTGATCATAGGCTAATGTAGAAATGATAACCAGCAATGGATGCCACTTATTGTTGCTTGTGTTATCACAACTTCATGATAATAGCGGAAAATCATATAAATTTATGATTTATACAAAAACACAGTTACACATTACAAAAGGAAAGAAGATTTAGTTTAATATAAGAAAATTTAATAGGAGTATGAAATATATAGAAAATTCGAGAAATTACACTATCATGGAAGCACAAAATCCAAATAAAGTACATATTAACAAATTAACTGTACCTCATCAAGATGTCTTCATGGCCTTCAATCCCATATCCGAACTTCAATTCTGTGAAATACTGGAATCATAGGCTGTATTATTTTTTAGTAGGTACTAAAAGTGTCATTCAATCTTCTTTTTCATTTAGTATTTTTTAATCAGATTCAACTAAATGACCCAACATTTTTTATTGCTTGGAAAATATTGAGAAGCTATTTGATAGATGGAATATAAGTATAGCAATCACATTCAATAAAAAAGAATATAAATAACATAATTATCTTCATTTGATGCTTGCATATAAATTTTTTTTAATAACTTCATATCAATTCGATTTAAATTACGCTGTTAACCCATTACCCTACTCTAAATATCTTTGTAAGAGTTGAAATTGATGATATTATATAGCCCTTGTATTGTAATAGACTTGTTAGAACATGTTTATATATTTAAATCTTACACACATATGTAGTAACTTGGTAAGAATAATGTTTAGATCTAAAATCTCAAAAATATATCAGGTGTGTTGATGTCTTGAGGATTAATCATGTGCTGCCCAATGGTCAACATCAAAAGAGGATACTGGAAGCAAGGCTGCACTATTTTGAGTCTCCATTTTTGAAAGGAAGACAACCACTAAAATCATTGGAAAGGTTGCCGGGTGCTTGTTAGTGCTGTTGTGACCTACTGAAATGATCAATGGCTGCATCAGCAGCGGAGCCACTATCCCTGCATTCTCTATCCAATCATTCCAATGAGGACAAATCCCTTCACTACACTATCACCAAACTCCATTATCAGCCTCTACCCTCACTTACAACCACAACTGACAATCTTTTTAGCCCTAACAACCACCTTTCGATCTACTATGGCTTTTTACTCTCCTTTCTCTCTTTACATCTTCTGGTATTAGGGGAATGGTTTTGTGTTAGAAGGAGGTCGAGTGAGTGGCTCAGTTGTGCATCTGCTCTCTCTCTCTCTCTCCATCTCTCCTCTTTTCTCATCGTGAATATTATTATCTATTTCAGATTTAAGGGGCTCATGACTTCTCTGACAAAATTCTCGGGGATGGTGTTTACAGAAGCTTTTAGCCAGAGAATTCATTCGTAAACTTTCTCTGAATAGAGTAATCACGCATGTATAAAAATCAGATGAACTTGTAATCCTCTTCTAAATTACTGTATTAAAAGCCAATATGATCATTGATCCTTAGAGATTCCCTCATCACTCTTTGTGATACTATTTTCCAATTTGTCCTCTCCACTTCCATTTAGCATCTTTAAAATTTTTACAGTTTTACCTCAACTTCCACCTAGCTGCTTCAAATATTCACGGAAGCTCTATGCCTGTAATCCAATTTTTCTTTAAGAATCTTATTGCTATAAAGTATTCACTCAAATGTAATGGTGCGTTTGGGGCGACAGTGCGGTGGCTTTGCAGTGCCGCATCGTAGTTTTTTCTGTTTGACAAAACTTCATTTTGCCTACATTCTCAGAAAGCTGCAACTGAAAGCCGTGTTTTCCCACGAGACCTGGTTATCTGCGGTGGCTGCTAGAAAGCTGCCGTCTCACTTCTTCCAAAAAAAAAAAGCAACTTTTTAAACGTCAGTTTCTTCTTCTGCAACTTCACACCTGCTTGTTCTAACAATAGCAGCTGCCCCAAACATACTTTAAATTAGAACAATAATTTTTTTGGATGATATAGATTGTTTGGTTTTTTTCTGGTCTGAGGTTTTGTTGCGATGGATGCTAGCTTTAAAATTTCTGCACGTTGTTGCTGTTTACGTTGGGATTGCCTGACCGTACAGAAATGATTGGTAGAATCTAATATGCTTGCTAGGCAAGTTGTGCACAGGTACACACAATTTTACTTGAGCAATATGCACCCTTTTAAGTAAATAAATCTGCATAAATATTGGATTTCACACCTAATTCTGAAAAACCATAGGCGCATAGCCCAAAATAATTTTTGGCAATTTACCCTTTAGTATCCTTGCATATGCTTATACCCTTATGAAGTCCTACACGCTAACTTGAATTTGATTGCGTGAATACTGGAGTTTTACTTTGCCTTCCATTTCTTTATCTTGCAGCCCCTTATATCAGGTGCTGCGCTTGGCTTGGAAGGCCAGGTATATTTTCTTAATTTGTTGTAATATGTTGTTTTATCTGAATGCTTTTCATTCTATGCTTATAGGGTATGCAATATGCCTGATTTCAGATACTTCTGGCTTAGGAGGGTTGAATTTTTCTGAATTAAGAATAGCAGCTGAGCAACATAACTTGTTCTATGCAGCTCACCGTTTATCATCACAATGGTGGCCCATGTTATAGATGCCTTTTTCCAACACCGCCTCCTACAGCGGCATGCCAAAGGTGTTCCGACAGTGGTGTCCTTGGGGTAGGTGAGTAGATGTTTAGCCTCTAATGATTCATACTTATAAACAAAAATGAGTTGATAGATTTACTATTGCATAAAATATCTCTTAATCAATGTTCTTTATGAGTTTACTTTTTTTCATCTTTTTTTTACCCTTAAACCCAACTTCATATTTTTGTGACTTGCATGTTTGTCCCAAGTTTGCACCAATTGAAGTTAGTTTCACTCACTTGCTAGAAGACTTGCATGTCACTTAGTATTTGATCTTTTTGGGTGGAAAAAGCTTTATTGTTTTGTTAGGCGTGGTTATGTGTGGTTTCAACAGCATAGCGCTAGCCAACCAATCATGAATAAATGTGACACTAACAAGTTAGAACTCAACAAGTATCGTTAAGGTTTAGATGTTTTGGTAAATTATTTGTACAAGGAGCCGAATGGCTAATGTTGTAGACATGTTTTTTCTTTTAATTTTGCAGAAATCATTTTGTAGTAATCATTTGGAGTTTTTCTATAAACCGTCGTGTCATGTTTTCATTAACTTTGCAAAGCATATAATAGAAGAAACTTGGGAATGACTCAGAGGAAACTTAGATTTACTTCTTGTCTCATTTGTCATTTTGTTGGGTAGAAATCATTCAAAGAGGCACGTGGAATTTTGAATTTAGAAAATACATAAGAAGCAGCACACTACTGTTAGTTTTCTTTCAAAAATTAAATGTTGGAAATTTTCATAAAAATTTTCATAAAAAATCTGAAATATTAGGACTTGTTTGGGATTAATTTCGCTTTTTTATTTTTGTTTTTGTTTCTAAAACATGTTTGTTTTATGTGTTGGTAACGTTTATTTTTTTACTTTTGATTTCTAAAAACAAATTAACATGCTTTTGAAAACTTTAAAAATAATTTTTAAGTATTTTGATTGTTTATAAAAACAATAATATCCTAATCAAGTATGTCAAACATGTTTTATTTTAACTGAAAATATAAATAAATTAAAATAAAATTAAAAAATAGAAAATAAAAATCTAGAGTGATCCTAAACGGCCCCTTAATATTTCTAGCATTAAATTCACATGAGAATGAAGAATGAGTCTTACATTGAACATAAAATAAATAAAACAAAATAAAAATAAAAAATAGAAAATAAAAATCTAGAGGATCCTAAACGGCCCCTTAATATTTCTAGCATTAAATTCACATGAGAATGAAGAATGGTCTTACATTGAACATAAAATAAGATTTGCCATTGGCTTAAGCATTTGAGCTTATGAACATCTTTTCATTAATCCATTGGTTTTAAGTAGGGTGGGTTCATGGTGTCTCACCCTCATAATACGTGGCATTAGAGATGATAGTTTGGCTATTATCATGTGTTTCTCATAGTTTATGTCTCTTATCTGTTTTGTTGGCTTCTATTATGCTGAAAATAGGTTTAAACGCTAGTGATTCTTAGATAAATTTTATGTGGTCGAGAAGGCTATTCTTGTAAGACACTTTTTATCATTAAAAGATTAAGCTGAGGGGGAGTGATGTCGATGTGAAAGACTCTCATTTGAGGTAGAGAGATTGTGAAGATCACCATGAGAGTAAAGAATAGGGCCACAGTAAATGTAAAATAAAAGTTGAGTTTTTTATATACTAGTAGTGATCCTTACTAGTTTAAGATTGTGTTGAAGGACATCTATTTGCTATTTTATTGGGCTGAATTTGGCCCATGATGTTTCTCCCCATATTATATTGAAGTTCAAGTGATACATAAGTGTGATAAATTTGGATATCTTGGGTATAATTTATATAAAAATGGTTATGTATACATATTTAACTTTGTAAGTCAAATTTGAGTGGTTAAAATGAAGAAGGGCCTTAGTGGTATTATATGATAATATAAGATTGAAAGTTAAATTTATAGAGTTGTAATTAGATGGTTATGTAACATGAGCCCTAGTGTTGGGTGATAAAGAAACATCGATAGCTAAGTTGTGTTTGTCATAGATGAAACTGTTAAGATGAATGATGAAAAAATTAGAAACAATAGATTGTAAAATGATTTATAAGGAGAGAATATGCAAATAACACTTATTAAAGATAAGATAGTAGGAAGAAAATTTAAATGGGTTGTGAATGTTTAATGGAGTGTAGAAGATGCATCTATGAGATTGGTAGACAAAATTAATGCGAAGTGATTAGGAAGAAAAATAGATAGATTAAATTAACATGTAGAAGTTATGCAAAAAGAATTAAGACATAAAATAACATTCAACATGAATGACTAAAGAATGAAGCATTGTAATGATAACCATTCATAGATACGGCTAATAATGATGATATTTATTGTAAGTGTATGCTATCTATCCTTTGGAGCTCATAAATGTTTGTTGTGATAGTCATTTATCCCGATCTTTCTCTTAAAGTATCGTAGCATACCTGATAGTCTGATATACTTGTAGCATGTAGAAAATGGGAATTTGGCTAAAATTGTTACGTTGGCTTACTCTTCCTATGTGGTTTGAACCTCTTTATATGAAACTTAGCTGGGTGATTTGAATAGTCCAACTAGTTCTTCAAGAGCTTCATATTTCATTAGAGGTTCTTTTGGGTGAATGTTTTTTTTTTTTTAATTATTTTTATTCGAAGTAGAGTTTTGAAATGCTATTTCTGAAAAAAAGTCATATTGTTGATTGAAAAGGCATTTTTCTATTGTTTTCATGAGGTTGCAGCTACAATTGATGGTTGATTATATACATAAAATCATCCTAGAATCAAGTTATGCAAATGATCTTTGCAATGTTAATAAATCTGTTAAAAACATATTTTTAATAATTAATGAACATGAACAGGACATAATGTTGGGAAGTGGCTAATTACCCATCAAAGATACCTTATATTGTGGTCACAAAGGATTTGTTCCTTTGAATAAGTGGAGTATCAAAGTTTATTTGCATTTCTTTATTGCTTCTATCTAAGCTAAATCAAGTATTTGAAAATAGGTTGAATATTTTGTTAGTTAAATGCATTCATTCTTTTTCTTTTTATGATATGGCTGGTTGTTGACATTGTGAGAATTAATGCATTTTTATGTTTGATAAACACTATCATATGAAGAGATGTGGGAGATAATGGGGCTAAGTGGTTGCCGTAAGTTTTAATAAAATCATATGGACTAGGAAGGCGTCGAATAATTAACAATAACATATTTATACTACTTTTTTAAAACAAGGGAAATGCTAAAGAATGTGGTGATCATATGGGACTCACGTTTATGTGTCATATAATAAAGCAATGGTATAGGTAATACCGTTCTAGGGCTCTTAGAAGGTGTTTAGAAAATAGGTTTTACAGGGAGGTAGTTGTGGAATGGTTTGAGAAGGAGGATAGGAGCGGTCTACAGTGTTTGGAAGGGGGATAAGTGACATAATTTGTTGTTGTACAAAAAATTTGAGTTATTCGGCGGTTATCCCTGTTGAAAACAACGAGGCAGATGTCGAACTAGCACATTACGTGCTGCAAAGAGGTTCACCATCTGTTCGTGAAGAAGATATTGACACTCCTCTTGCAAAAGGAAGATGATACGACACAACTAAAGCAGGAAATCAGAGATAATTTCCATAATACTTGAATCAAAGCAAAAGTCTGAAAAAAAGGAAATAACAATATATAAATAGTTCCCTCATAGAAAATAACCTAATTAGAAATAGATAAATATGAAAAAAAATAGAAAATGAAAAAATCAGCTGAAATTGATTTGAGATTGTATCCCGGGTGAGATTTCCTCCTATGATTGTGGACGATTCTGCGATCCCGTGAGAATGCGGCTTCGGCAACCGCATCACTCTCATAGGGAAGGAGGAGTTTAGTCTTATTCTCGGGAAGTTTTTGGAATTAATCTACAATCATCATAATAAAGTCATTATCTTGTTGTGTTTGAGTCAATTCCATTATAAAATTTATGCGGACATCTATTTTATACAACTATAAAACACATACACCATTCTAAAGTATATTCTGATAGAATAAATAACCATTATTCTTTGGCATAATTAGAACTGGAGTTATATCCGGGCTTAGTACTCTAACAAATCAAACCTCTAATCATCAAGTTTGTAAAATGTTTTGCAACTTTTCATACTCGATTGGTCGTATCCCATAAGCGAGCGGGTTTGGCAAAAAGAATCTTATAATGAAGTCTATGTCATACTGAATCTCTCTTGATGGTAGCACCCACACGATAAATTATCAGTCAGAACATCCGATAATTCCCTCAATAAGGGTTGGCTCTTTTTTGGCGACTAATTGGACTCACTATCTTTCAGGACAACCAATGTTAGTCCTATTTGAGCCTCTCTCAAGGGCTCAATATGGATCACTAACATCTGATTCTGACATTTTTCTTTCCCCTGTATTACTGTCTATTTCTTCAACTGCTCTATGCTCAGTGAAAGAGATCACCCTTTTGTTTGGACAATCAGACACATTGTGCTTAAAATTATGGCACTTGAAGCACTGCTTGACTGTGATGGATTTGGGAGTGCTTGTGGGCTCCACCTTTAGTCTATTCTGTGTGTGTTTTTCCTCAGGAGGGGTTGGCTTGGGTGCTCCACTGGGTGCACCCTTATTGCTTGATATTGTGGTCGAAATTTGTCTGTAAGGCGTGGTAGTTGTCGGCGCTTAAAGGGGGAAAGTTAAAAATTGGTGGGTGATTTGTTCAAAAGTTGTCTGTAAGAAGCTGTCGGTCGCTGGAAGTGAAGTCCCGTCACCCGCTTCGGAAGGACGTTTTAATTTACATATATATATATATATATATATATATAATTTTAGAAAAATATGAAATCAAACTGACCTCATATTTTTCACAGTTTAAATGAAAGTGCACTCTACCTCAAATCCTGTATCTATCCCGAGGGATAAACATAAGACTTGAGGATTAGGCTCGATCAAATAAACTAAGAAATATATGACATCCGTTTGATCTGCGAAACCGTTTTATTTGCCGATAAGTTCCCCTATTTAATACAAAGAATTAAATAGGTTTTATTTTAGGCTGGGTTCGAAAATGCTTCCTATAAGGGCAAACTCCTATAGTTAATTACATCTTAAATGACCGAAGTCTCCTAAGAAAACTCTCGATAAAAAATCAGGGAATACTGTCATCAAAGAAGTGAAAAGGATAGGACTTTTCAACGAAATCAGACGAAGAGGTGAAAGAGGAAATGCTCGAATCTCGAACAATGTTGAGGAATCCAAATGAAGAGAAATTAGGGGAGGCCACAGATCCTGAGGAGAACCTCAATGACTTCTCAGTCTATCCTATGATTTGGCTCCAGTTTTGAAAAGAAATTATTAAAGTGTTTCATCATGCCAATTTTATTTAATTAGGGCTTATATTAGCGTGACATGGTCACACAAATCGCCTGGAAGATATTAGGGTTTACGTCGTATCAGACGACAACCTCGGAACCTAGAACGAGTTAGGGCTTAAATCGTACAACAGAGCTATACGAATGCCTGAAGAAAAGGTGGATGATTTATGTTGCGGTAGGCAAACAACCTCGAAGTCCTATGGATTGTTGTTTAATTTCTAGGAAAAAGGATGATTTTGCTGGGGAAGACATGTTCTGCTGTTGAAGATGGTCGTGCTGCCCAC
>NW_018164720.1:523562-526661 GCF_001263595.1 Phalaenopsis equestris | reverse complement strand
GCTGTATATTTATTCTCGAGGGTCCACGAAGGCTACTCGGTCACCCGAATGTATAGAACCCGCCACTCATCTAGAAGTGTGTCTTGAACCTCACTTAGGGGACTATTTCCCAGCCTAAACAAGTATTCGTCACGTGGACAATCAACTTTAAAGTATGTTTTATGTTTTTAACATGCATATAAATTTTAAACATGCAAAAAGGAGTTATCAATTTTGTTTTGTGGAAAAATATGTTTTTGCTTGAAAAAGGGTTTATCAAAACCTATATATATCTTTTTTAAAAATTTTTGTTATCCACGAGTCGATTACACTGTCGAGCGTGAGACTGCCAATCAACTGAGGAGGTTCGAGACAATTCCCGCTAGACTCATGTCGGTGAAGGATACCATATCCTATTGTTCATCAAATGTCTGGATCTTGATATTATAGGATAAGACATCTTTCTGCTCTATCTTCGGTGTGCCTTTATCATCAACACCGTACGCCCCAAAACGACTACTTGCGACCTTGCTTGATGGTTTCACGTATAGAAAAAGGCTATACATGGACACTTATGCATCGAACATAAAGATCGAAAACCGAACCAAAAAGCAAGAAAAAGAAAAGAACAAAAATGGGGTGAGAGAGAGGAGAGACTGATTCACCTGAGGTGAGAGAGAGGAGAGACTGATTCACCTAAAACATCGAAAAGAACGAATGATGAATCAACCCTCAAAGCTCGTGACAAAAAAAAATCGAAAATGAAGACCCGAAAATCTAGACCCGAAAATCCCTGAATCAATCTGAAATGGGTATCACCTCCTCCAATTTCGCAAACGGATCAATCAAAAGGTATTCTTTCCAAACCACATTTCAAATCAGTCGAAACACGTCCAAACCAATGCCATGCCACGATTACATACGTAGACCCACAACACCTATGCATTTACATATTCAATCTCTAAACTTAAATAGTGCATTTACATCATCCAAATCTTTCACATTGGATAAAAAAATTCCACTATCAGAGCCTCATAACTGCAACTCAAAGGAAGCCCAAAGAAAGCCAACTAAAATCCCAACTCAATTAAAATAACCCACACAACCTTAAATTTTACATAGGGTCAACCTCGTCCAAGCTTTAAAAAAAATTTCTTGAATAAAACGATCAAGTTCTTATTTCCAAAAAGTGAACTTCTTGAAGTTTCCAAATTCTCACACAAGTATCATATGTAAACCTTTTCCAAAGTTCAAGGCGGCATCTCCAATTTCCAATAATTTTGTATGTTTCGTATCATGAAATTGAAATAGAACAAATTTTCAAATAGTCTTATAACCTCCAAAACGGCAGCTAAAAAAAAACTTTGCCAAAACATCGCCAAAAGATGCATTTAAAAGCACTCAAAACTACAGTCATTTCAGCCCATAAAAACGACATTTCGAAAAGCTCAAAACTGAACCCAATTCAGCCCACAAAACACATTTTTTAAAAGCTCTAAACTGAAACCAATTCAACCCCTAAAATATGTTTTTAAAATGTTCCAAATAGCTTGCCAAAATCAGACCATGTGCATAAAAAATTGAGTGGTATGTGCGTAAAAGAAGGCAGAAGTTATTAGATGCAAACATCGTTGAAAGAATTAAATCTCATCAATTCAAATCTAACATTCCTTTTGAGTTGAAACTCATGTTTTGGGTCCAACAAATCAAAGCAAGGAAGTAAACACCTCCAAAAAAATTTAGAGTCTAGCTTCAACGAACCATGAAAATTTCTGAATAATATGCAAGTAGATGAAAATCATATGGTGCGTGAGCTAGCAAATTATTATATGCAATCTTCTTATAAAATGTCGATTAGCAATTACAACTTGCAATATGAATACATAAGTTCAAGCCTAAAACTTCGGAATGTCACTTCTTTATGAGAATGATAAGCAATGAACTTTGAAGTGTATGACTCAACCCATGAATCAAATGAGATAATCTCCAATTGCTGGGAAATAAACACTTTGCGCCAAATATTTTATACATACCCTTTATGACTTTTAGATCGATAGGAAACTTCAAAATCTCACATGCAAATATACACACATAGCGACTGTCCCAAAAAAGGAGAAAAAAAAAGAAAACAAATAAGAAAACAGATTCCATAGATTCTCCAAAATTTTTTTTTTTTTGGAAATGTCTGATAAGTCAAAGCAAATTCCATAGACTCATTCACTAACAAGCTTGAAATTCCTTTCATAATCCATGTGAAGTAATATCAATATTAACGAGAGGAAGCTCTGTAATCAAATCAGGCATGATGGAGAAAAATTTGTTTAAAGCCAAGTATCTCATGAAATCCTCAAGAAACAAAACTTGACTTTTCTCTCCCTCTTTTTTTTATAAGCCACCGATTTTTTTCATACAAAATCAAACTAAAGAAGCACCATGAGAATTAAAAATGAGGAGAAAAGAGGGGAAGAAGTTACCCCTTGAGGCAGAACCAAAGAAAATGCAAGCATAAGCCCCATAAAATTTCAGGAGCACCTCTCTCTTCCTCTGAAAATTTCGGCCAGCCCTAGGAACTCCCCAAAATGAGGTTTATATAGCCAGGGAAGAGGAGATGCATTTCCTGTCAATTTCCTGGGTGGTGAGCCGAGCCAAGAGAAACGACAAGTCACGCGGGAGAAGACGACGAGAATCGCAGACGACGAGAATCGCAGAGGCGTGGGAGGGGAAAGCCGGAGCGCTTCAGAGGGAGTAGGTGGAAGCTTTTGCAGGGCGGCAGGCGCACGAGGAGGGGACCGCGAGTCGATCTCTCGTGACGAAGAGGGAGGGCTGCTCGGCTAAGGCTTGCGATCGAAGAGGAAGGGGGAGGGCTCTGTCGGTTCGCGAATGAGAGGGAGCAGCGTGAGCCCTGGATTTCGGGATTTAGGGCTTTAAAAAATATGGGATCGATTTGATTTTCTATTTTTCTAAACTATATATATATATATATATATATATATATATTAAATTTCATGCAATTTATTTGTGCGCGGTGCCCAAGCAAAATGGATGTCCTCCCTAGGTAATTTCGACATTCCGGACGCATCGGCACAGTCTGTTTTGTCATCCGGGGGGGGTCGGAGCAGG
>NW_018164720.1:519282-523542 GCF_001263595.1 Phalaenopsis equestris | reverse complement strand
CGACAATCAGGTCAAAAACGCGTCAAAATTTAAATTTCACAAAATTTCGACTCGCGATTGATCGTTTCAAAGGGTTTATTCGAGTCTTCGACGGGTAACAGTGTATGCGATGCGAATTGTGGCGATCGGACGTGTCGACTTTCCGAATTAGGCGATCGGAAGCGTCGACTCTCCGAATTGCAAAGTTTTTGCGCGCAGAAGTGCGAATTGTGCAGAAGGTCACCCTAAGGCTCGAAAGGTCCTATAGGAATCCCTTTTGGGTTTCCTCATGTTGGTTTCATTCTTCTAAGTGCTAGAAGTTGATACCACACACGCGAAATCACAAAAGAGTACAGAAGTGTGTTGAATTTCTAAAATGAGGGGGTCCCATTTCTAAGGTTCTAAGATAGTCAAAGGGAGATCCCTAAGACTAGATCCTAAATCCTAAGAGGAGGACTAAACCTCACCAAAAATGAGGTCAACAGTATTCACCTGGTGACATTGTTGTTTCTTCACATTTAAAGCTAGGGTTTGTATATTGAATAGGGACCAATACAACAGCAGTTGCACCACATTATTAATAGTCAGCCTCAGTCATCCAAGATACCTTGCTAATGTGTGATATTTTGGTTCAATCAACTCACATTTTTTTATGAGCTAATCAAATTCAGCTGTGTAATTCTTCACAGCAGGATCTCTTTAGCATAGTTGGTGGAGTTTATTGGACATATCCTGTCGGTTATGAGGGCGAAGGTATTTGTGTTGCATCTTTTTTATTTTATTAACTAAGTGGTGATCTTACTCTTTCCTTTCCTCCGTTGAATGTGCTTCATGTTTTTCTGCCATAAAGGAGCTTTCTTCATGAGCTCATTGACCTATCAACTTAACTCTCTTATCCCGGGGAACATTTTTGTACTCAACAATTTGTTCTACTGTTTGGAGTCACTCGACAAACTTATCCGGATCCACGCGATATTCAAAATCTAGTAAATTCACATTCACTCCAAGATAATGGCTTTTCCTTTGATATTCCCTGCCATACTGCCGATTCTTCATCATTGAAAATTTTCCTATGCAAGGGATTCACTTCCTCCCCTTGATCCAGTGAGCCACCATTGTGGCAATGAATGCACTATCTCCCCTTGCAATTTAAGGATTTCCTATTACATATCTTTCATAGTAAGTTCATGAACATCTCGCTAAGGGTTTCTCCTGGGTGGCATTGTGTCTTTTTCTCTCGATCAGGGTTTTTGGCGGATTTAAGATTGCAAATCTAGGTTGGTCGGTGTTTAGGTTTTGGTGATAGGCATCATAGTGGATTTTTGGTGGAGGCAGGGAAAATTTAGGGTTAAGGCTAGAAAAAGCTGTAGGGATGGTTAGGGTATGATTGAGATTTTTTATTTTTTTTTGAATTTTGATTTAGAAAAGTAAAACAAATCCTTAAAATTTAGGGTTGTGGGGCTCTCATACCTGATAATATTTTTTTAAGGATCCTAAAAGGTGTTTAGGAAATGTGTTTTACGGAGAGGTAGTTGTGGAATTGTTCGAGGAGGATGATAGCAGCGGTCAACGATGTTAGGAAGGGGATAAGTGATAAAGGCCCTTGTTTGGGGCGGCTTAATGCCTGTGGTGCAGCCTGGGGCCACTAAGCGTGCGTTTCATAAAAGCAGTGTGTCCGTTTAATTGGATAATTTGGAGGAAATGCAGATCGCGAGTTCTACCCCGCGGCCCGCGTTCCTTCGCTAATAGTTGATGGGACCACCCCGCTGAAACACTGGCGATTGTCTACGCCCCTGCCTCTCTCGTGATTCTTGCTCTAACTTTTCTCTCTCACGATTCTTTCGAGGCTCGCTCTCTTGCGATTCTTGCCCTAACTTTCTTGTGGTTGATGAGCTTTCCATTCTTACTCTCCCTCACTTCTCCGTTCTTCGGCTTGGTTTTGATCATTCGTTCCGCCCTCTGTGCGGTGGTTTCTTTTCCTCTCGCCTCTGTTCTAGTATTCTCTACCTTAACCATACGATGATTTTTTATTTTACAAACATTTATGTGCATAGCTTTTCCTGGGTTCTCTGTGCTCTTATCCTTCAATGGTTTTCAGTTTATGTTGTATTTTGGGATTTTTTGGATTCTCTGTGATATGCTTGGATGACGATTTGGGTTTTTTATGCTACATCCTGTCGATGGGCGTAGTATCTGTTTGCTCTATTCTGTTGATCTTTTTGGCCGAAAGCTGGTGGTGGTGGTGATTGCATGTGCAATAAATTAGAAATACAAATGGCCAATTTGAACATATATGAGCCATGTGTTGGTGTGTGGAGGTGGTGGTAGTGGTGTTGTGGATGTATTGGTGTGTGGAGGTGGTGGTATTTGTGGTGGTTTGGATGTGTTGGTGGGTGAAGGTGTTGGTGTGTGGAGGTGGTGGTAGTGGTGTTGTGGATGTGTTGTTGTGTTGAGGTGTTGGTGTGTGGAGGTGGTGGTAGTGATGGTGTGTATGAGTTGGTGTGTGGAGGTGGATATGTGGATGTGTTGGTGTGTGGATGTGGAGGTGGTGTAATGGTGTGGCGTGCAACTTGTTGTGTAGACAATAGTGATGATATTATGACATTATTGTTTTTCTTTGAGATGTATATATTTTATGGTAAATATTTATGTCGATTAGTTTATTTCATGCTAGTAATACGATGGTTAAGACAAAAGAGGCCAATTCATCTGCTATTGCTATGTCTGATTAATATATGAAAATATCATTTTGCGACATTTGCCTTAAGGAGGTCAAATTGGGAAATATGACCATCAACTTATTTTAATAAGGAAGACTGACATAATATTTTTAAAAAATTCAAGGAAAGTACAGATAAAGAGTACGGTAGGATACAATTAAAAAACGAATGTAATTAACTAAAAAAAGGATTGGAAAACATTGAAAGAATTGAAGCGAGGATCCACGTCTTGGGTTGGGATCCGATAAAACCAACAATTGATGCTTCAGAGGAATGTTGAGCAGAGAGATTAGAAATAAGCTTTTATGAAACGTTTGCTGCTTTTATCAAATTTTAAATTTTTTTCAGATGCATCAACATATCTTATGATTTTGTAGGTGCTGCAAAATGCGAAAAAAATTAAATACAGTGGCATCGAGCTGGAGCTGGAAAAGAAGTTAGACCGTTATGTTTGGTGTCATGATAACTGATAATAATGCATGTGTTCCTAGTGAGACAGAGTTTGGTGGCATCGCTGAAAACTTGGATTTTGAATAAATAAGTGATTTCAATGAAGGTCATAGCCCGAACCTCAATTAAGTTGAATCCACCAGCCGATCAAAGTGTCCTATGGTTAAGAAAAAGAAAAAAAATTGTGTTGCTTTCATTAGAAGCCAAATTTCTCAGTTGGCTGTTGACCTCATTTTTTGTGAGGTCTTAGTCTTCTACTCTTAGGACCTAGAATCTAGCCTTAGGAGTTCCTGGTTGACCATCCTAGCGAACTAGTAATGGAGCCCACCTCCCGTAGAACTTCAAGCCACTTCTTGACTCATTTCTGTGAAGAACTCGCATGAGTGGTTTCAAGCACTCAACTTTTAGTTGCAAGGGCTAAGGACCAACATGTAGAGGGCCTGAAATTGAGTTCCTATAGGATCAACAGCCTTAGGTGAACCCTTTGTGACTCGATTACTTGCGAACGACGCACTTCACACTCACTGCATCACACACGATTTTGACTTCAATCGACTCGCCCGTCGGCGAACTCGTCCGGACGACCCCGGATGACGAAACGGACCGCGCCGACGCGTCCGGAACGTTGACTTTAGTTAGAAATGACACCCATATTGCTAGGGTTACACACGCGAGCGACTAACACGAAAATCGATGCATTTTTTTTTTAGCGAGGTGGGTTCAACCCAGGTTCATTTCGAGTTTGACTTGGACTGAATATGGGCTAAGCCCGGGATAATTATTTCTGCCCACAAATCATAAATTTTAAATTTCAAATTTCAAATTTCAAAATATATCATTAACTCCACATATAATGAAGATTAATTTTTTTCCAATTAAATCACTTCCCCTGAGGGAAACTAATCAATTCCCCGCCAAGGTAACGGCTCCTTTGATCAATGTGGTTCGCCCCTATAGGAACGTCGGCTTCTTCCCGCAAAAGGGGAGACGATTTTGTTCCTTCTCACACTCTCGATCCGGTACCCCTCCTTCACAAACCGAGACCCTCGTCTCTCAGTCCCGACTCCCTCCCCCTCGGCAAGGAGCCCGCCTTGTCTCGCCTCTCTACATC
>NW_018164720.1:503970-513756 GCF_001263595.1 Phalaenopsis equestris | reverse complement strand
TGTAATTAACTATAGGAGCTTGCCTCTATAGGGAACTTGGCACCCAGATAAAATAAACCCTATTTAATCTTTGTATTAAATAGGGGAATTTGTCGGTCATATATAAAAGGTTCGCAGACTAAACGGATGTCACAAATCTCTTAGTTTGCTGGATTGGGTCTATCGCCGAGGTCTACACTTATCTTTCGGGAGGGTGTAGTATTCGCGGTATCAGGCACGATTATGCAAACTATTGGACGAATGAGATCCATTTAGTCTCATTTTTCAAAAAAAAAAAACTAAAACACACTACTTTTAAAACTCAAACTATATATCTTTTATACTTAAATTAAATCTCAAAAAATTATTTTCATATACCATATTTTCATAACTAATCAATCGAAAAAAAATTGACCGACATTGGCGACTTCATGTTCTAATGACCCTGACTCATCACAAGCAATAACCATTCAGCAGATTATGCGAATTCTGGAGGTAACTCCAGAAATTTATGAAGACATGTTGTATTTGTTCTCTATGAAGCTGCTTGAAGACCCACCCTGAGAGAGTTTTTCATGATAATGACCCTTGACCATAGGGTGCATTATTTACGTTATTTTCATGCGAATAGGGACACTTGAGTGACACTTGAATTTCATTTTATTCTAGTTGGACATTTTATATTGCTTTTCGATGGGTCGCTGTCCATTTTGCTTTGGATTTTTTTTTCATCGAGACGTTGTTAATGCTCATTTGCATTTTTATTTTTCATCATTTTATTTTGTATTTGCTTCTCCAATTTACTTTGCATGTGGTGTTTGTTTATATAATTATATGATAGTAACTAAATCAATGATTCTTATGCGTTAGCTTCATGAATGCAAATAGAGAAAGACGCAGAAGGAGAATTACAGCTGCAGTGTGTTTGATGTATGAGTATTATAACTCATACATAACACACTCTCCTTTCATGATGTCCACGTTCATTGGTGACAAGCGAGTTGGGGAGTTGTTTGCAGACCACCCAACAAGATTCAACAATATGTTCTGTATGTGACAGGCCGTATCATAGATCTTTTGGAGAAACTACATAGAAGTCATGAACTTCATGACTCTTCTAAGATGACTTCACGAGAGTGTTAGCATTAACCCTCTACATATTATCACATAATGAGTCTATGAGAGGAGTCATGGAACGATTCTAATACTCATCTGAAACAATGTGTAGATATTTTTCAGTTGGGTTGAATGCACTCGTTAGTTTTTCATTACAAGGCATCAATCCAACTCACCCAACATTCGAAAGGATTCCCATAGAGATTTTGCATGATGTGTGGTATATGTCATATTTTCAGGTAATTTTACTTATTTATTACAGTCAGTTTTCAAAATTAATACAGTAATTTGGTTAACCTTGTTTAACTTTTTAGAACTGTATTGGAACGATCGATGAAAAACGCATGGATGCGCATGTTCCAAATAATGAAAAGATTGCATTCATCGGGCGATGTAGTTCACCAACGTATAATGTCATGACTGTATGTGACTTCAACATGTGTTTCACTTTTGTTATGGCCGGTTGCTAGGGCAGTGCACATGACAGTCAAATTTTCAAATTTGCAACACGAATTAAGAATTAAAACTTTCTTCATCCACCCTCAGGTTTACTTGAGACTGAACTAGTCAGATATTGTTTTTACTATAATACTAATAATTGTATTATTGTCAGGTAAATATTATTTTGTCGATGCTGAATATCCGTTATAAATAGGGTATCTGAAGCCATATCCTGATACGAAGTATCAATACCTAACTTTGAGAGAGTAAAAAATATCACTCGAGGCAGAAGAGAAATGTTAAAAAAGAGACACTCCTTATGCGGTGTCATTGAAAGGACATTTAGAGTTTAAAGAAGAAATGTGGCATAGTGTGTGATATGCCTATATATCCATTTCTCATACAAGTACAAATTGTGCTTGCCACGATGACTCTTCACAACTATAATTGGCGACATCCTTCCGACAATGAAATTGACTTCAGTAGGGCTAATGAAGATCAGTCACATCTCCCTATTGTGACTTATGAATATCGTTTTGGACAATTTTTATTATAGGCTGCAATTTATGTGCCTGAGACTTGCACTCAAGATGGGTATGGTTAAAGCGAGATGGTAGAGTTGAGGAAACAAATTACAGATGTTATAGTTGGAGGCTGAATGGAGGGAGTTCCTCTTTTTTTGTTGTTTTATTTTTCATGTGTGTTGAAAACATTTACTGTTTATAATATCAGTATTTTATATAAGTGATGTATTATTTTTTTCTTATGCATTTAATATTTGTTGTATCAGTATTTATAGAAGTCATTTATATTTCTTTTATGCATGTATTCTTTCTTACTTGAATGGTTGATGTGACAATCGTGGGCAATAAACATAATCAATTTTGCATGTTATTTTTGTGAGTTCTGGAGGTCTATGATGAAACATTCGACCTTAAGGGTTCTTCTGGATGGCTTATATGTCGTTATTGGTTCTTGTCACATCTGAAATCTCAATAAAGGTAATCGAGTTCCTCTTCTTTTTCAATGCTATGGTTTTTGACGTTCTTCTATTGGTTCTTGTCACATTTGAAATCTCAATAAAGGTAATTGAGTTCCTCTTCTTTCTCAATGTTATGGTTTTTGACGTTCTTCTGGACGGTGTTTTTTTGGTAATATGCATATGTGACACATGAGTTCAATATTACGCGGTTGAAAGACAACCAATAATTATTTTTTTAATAGGTATGTCGTTTTCTTGTAATGATAGATTTGTGGTTTTTATACTATGTTCTCCGAGATCTCACAGCTGCATAAAACTTTAGTTGTTCACTCATATTATTAATTTTTACTAATTTTACATCTAAGGTGTGTCCTTTGTGTTTTTAAGTTTTAAGGAAAGATAAGCTCGAGGAATTTCGGTCTCACCAGAGAGTTGTACTGCTACTACATATTACAATGTTCCCTGTTTACTTCGCGACAGTTATATGACTAAGAGAGATAGTTTTACAGGTGTTCAAGGAGAAAAACAGAAAACTGTGACTTTTTAGGTTGACGGATGAGTTGGAGGATTCCACCGTAAAGAGTGATCATACGTTGAGAGTTTTCTTAGAGGACGGATTATCTCATGACATATGCTAGCTGTATCTTAAAAATAATATTTACATATTATTAATTGTTATTTTAGCAGTTCTTTTTAAATTTGATAGTCTTGCTACTAACCGTTTAGTGAGGTGTCTTTTTTTTATGCAATGTTCGAACTGGATATTTGCTTTTAAAAATGAAATATGTAATATAACAGTTTTGTTATATACAACATTACAGTATAGCGGCAGCATGATCATTTGTCCAGCAGCAACTGCAACACAACTGTTTTAAAACTGCAAAAAATAAACGGACAACCAGCTTATCAAGCAGCAGCTTCTGAGCAACAACTTTTAAATAAGCTTCAGTTGCACCAAATAGACCCAAAATCTATTGTTGGACAACAAGTTTGAGCTTTTTGGCTTTTGTTCTTATTGAAAACAGTGAGGCGGGACAAATAGAGTGGTATGTGTAGCAAGGAGGTTCCCCATCTATTCATGAGCAAGATACCGAGGAAGATGCCACGATACTCCTAAAGTAGAAAATCAGAGATTTCAATTTCCATAATATTCAAAACTAAGCAAAAGTCTGAAAAAAGAAATGACAATGCATAAATAGTTCTTTTACAGAAAGTAACCTAATTAGAAATAGAGAAATATGAATGAAACGGAGAAGAAAAAAAATCAGCTGAAATTGATTAGGTGCTGTATCTAGGGCGGGATTTCCTCCCGCAAGCACGCGACCATTTGGCTTCAACACCTGTGTCAATAGGGTAATAAGATTGGGAAAAATCATGTTTTGTATTAAAAAAATAATTTGATTTATGCCACTACAAAGCTATATTATGGCGGCAAATTTGTGCTAGGTTAAATAATTGAGAAGTGTTGAGAGCTTTTGTAGTATCTTATATGGTTCTTAAGCTATCTTGCGAAGACATAGTTGGATACTTCAACCATTGATTTGCTGTGAATTTCAGAGAAGTTTTGTATGTCAATGACTCAATACTATTTATTAATGAATGTGGGAAAGCAACCTAGTTGTGGAGTGATCGGAGTGTTTTCAAGCATATGTTTATATCAAGGATCAATATTGATGCAATATTTTTTTTTATATTGTTTATTAGGTTGCTTGCCAAAATGATTCAAAAGGAGGTTTCTTGTTGCATGGTCTGGACATGATTCTCCTAAGCAATATACCTCTTTTTAAGTGTCACACTAAAACAATGGAGGAAATTTTAGGAATGACTCGAGATCTGGAGATGAAAGATTAGATACATGATGCCATAAGTTTTGAGTACATTGGATCTATCATACAAATAATGCAATATTGGGATATAACCTTTTAAAGGTTTTTATATTTATAGTAGAACGACCAACTAATTATATGATATATAATTTTAGTGAAGCTAAAATTGATAAATACAAATAAACAATTCTTGAATATTAAGCGAAATTTAGATGTAACAAATTTTAATATCTTTGTTCTATCATATATAATGATGCAATTTTGGTGAGATTATATCTTTTGGAGTTAACCCAAAGGCCTAAAATAACTAAGTGCATATTATTCAATCAGATGATGTAATAGAGTAAAAATTACGCTATAGATAACTTCAATTTCTTTCACTATAAATAGTGTGAAAGGATTCATAAAGTGGACAGCACAGTTAGGGATGAGGATTAATGAGGATGAAACTAGTCGGTGCTATCATGTCTCGTGGGCTCAATTGTTGTGCAACAAAGAACTTGACGATGTTGACTGCAGCAAAATGAAAATTTTGAAATATGGTATACCTTTGAAGGATAAGATCAAATAATTATATTAGAGAGATGTCTGGAGTACATAATTGTAATATTGACTATGGTGGTTTCAGCATGTAAACTAGAAGGAAATAGATGCATCAATCAAGTTGGTGTGTGGAATTAAAGCTAATGGAGTGTGAAGAAATTAGTTTTAGACCATGGATAGAAGTTGTGAAATAAAATTCACACCCAAAATACTTTAGATCTTGTGCATCGCTTTTTAAAATTAATGAATGAAGGAGGATTCATCAAGTCCGCCATAAATAGTTAGGACATGGCTAAGTTGATTTTGATCAATTCGTTACATTTTTGGCTGAAGGAAACCCCTTTGTTATTACATAATTATCTACTTTGAAACTATTAGGGGCTGACATTTAGTTGATGAGGTAGCTATCACTCTGTTTTTAAATCAAAGCTCTTATGCCTATGGGCTGCCAAGTGTGCTTTCTTTGAATGTTTCATTTTGGGCTTGTGATCAATTTACTAAATTTTATTTGTCCTGGGCTTCCAAATCTTCTTAGCATCATCCGTGAAAGACTTGATGTAGCTCTAGTGACAAACAAGATTAGAGAGAGTCTTCTTAGATAATTTGGCCTTATTAAAATCTGGTTAGGAAAGTAGATGTTTTAAATTTTACTCAAGTTAAAAAAGGTAGAGGTAGACTTAAAAAGACTCGGGTATGTTGTATAAAAAATGATCTTAATTTATTAGATAGGACACAATGGGGAAAAAGGATTCATGTAGCCGGCCCCACTTAGTGGGATAATGGTGTGTTGTTGTTGTTGACATTCTCCTACTATACTTTATGGGATCAACAATTTGGGTTGCTTCATTGGAACTTTGAAAGCCACTTGATTTTCCAGAAATAATCTTTCAACAATGCGAGGTAAAGATTCTACCAAAATCTCTCCAAGCCCCATTATGATGGAGCCTTAATTTTTAAGTATATTAGATGTTGTTTTCTTTGAACGATTCAAAGTTCTTATTCTTACGTATTGGCATTTGGGCAAACCATTTCTTTTCTCAAGACTTCAATTTGCATTGTTAATGTGAATGTATTTTGATGCCTTAATGCTGAAGCCAGCTCCATTTTCTCTTACCAGTTCCTGGTGCGATTGGCTGTCTTCAAGCTCTGGAGGCAATAAAGGTTGCCAGTGGTATTGGTGAAACCCTATCTGGAAGAATGCTTATTTTTGATGCACTCTCATCTCGTATCCGAGTAGTATGCTACTTAACCCTTCACTTTTTATATATTATAAAACTGTTAATTTTGTTTTAATGATCTACTTAAGGATAGTTGCCTCTAACTGATGAATGAATACTTGTACAATATCTGTTACTAAAAGCGCAAAAAAAGTACCGTGAGCATAATTAAGGCTCCACAAAAAGATTTCAGTATGGTATTTGTTAGATTGAAGAATTTTTTGGTGGAATTGGAAATATGAACTTTTTGTGGAAAAGCAATTGCATGCCCGAATTGCTTCCCCCTTCCTCCCCACAGTTGTGTTGTCAAATTCTTAATTATATCCTCAATCCTGTCTGCATCAAAAGCTGTTTTCAATTTACTTTATCTGAGCAAGTTTGGTTTTTCGTTTAGATATGCGTTGCTTCTTTGTTCATCTCACTATTTCTATCACTTGAACTATTAATTCAAAAACTACAATGCTTTTCCTTGCCACACCATAGTGGTTTATTAATTGCAAGTGCTTTTACTTCACCAGCAGTTCATTGCTAGAGTCCAGCTGTCTAACTTCCACTACCCAAACAAAAATCTCCTTCTGAACGAGCTTGAGTGGAGAAACCTGCACAAATCAACATCAAAAATCTAAAATATAGAACTTTTTATAATACACAATGCAAAAACAAAATTAAATTTTAAATTTTGCTAATGCTCGATCTATTAATATAACAAATCAAACTTAAATAATAATAATAAAAAAGAGTTAAACAATCTCACAAAACCAGTGTTGATCATCAAATAAAAACAGATTTCACGTGTATCTCTAAAGATCGAAGATGTTTTGATGCACACTAGAAGTTTCTTTGCTCTTGATGATGATTAGAGAAATTTTCACTAAATTTTTTATTAGCCTACCATCTTATGAAAATGCTCTTATTTATAGATATCATAGTTTCAAATATTATTATTTATTTCTATTATTATTGATTTTTTATATATATATATATATATATATATATATAAATAGATTAATTTTAATTGGTAATCTATTTCAGTGTTTAAATTTTAAGAAATTTGAATCAATATGAGTAATCTTCTTTTCTCAATACTTACGAAGTCCTCAATTCAATTTTTGTAATATTTGAGATTTTCTTTCCCTTTTTCTCAGTATATTCTTGCTTTCAAAATTTATTACAATTGATGAAGATAAAAAAATAAAAATCTGCAAAACTTACGATTTCGTATATATATATATATATATATATAATATTTTCAAGTTCATGTCTAATTATTGACTACATAACAATGATAATTTAGCACAAATTATACAAATCTGACGCATGTAGAGCTCAGCCAACCTCACAAATCTCAAAATTACAAAATTAGACTCAATATTTCTCTTAACTTTGGGCATGCTCCTAAATAAAAATTTACACTTCACTCATTATCTGAATAATTGAATTTTATGGAGTGTGATTGTAAGTCTATCTGCCCTCCCCTGTATGATCCACGTTTTTTCTTTGTCTTCTCATGCCTGAAATCCCTTCCTCTACTTGACCCAGAACTTCCAAACATCTAAGTTCATATCTTTTCACTTTTACACAATAAAAGAAAGATCGATAGTCCACTGCCATCTTTTCATATATCACCATGCAAAATTCAAAAACACACAAGACATACCTCATCAAAATGCTTTTCCTTTTTCATCGACTTCTGCACAGAGCTTCCTTCCTTTTGATGCTCGTCAATACCCCCATTCACAAGCTGATTTTCACTCAATTTCTTCTGAGGATTCTGTAAGTTAGCATTTTCTTCAAGCTTATCCAAGACAACATTGGAAAGTACCTTTGCAGGTTCTTTGAATTCCTGATTGAGTTGTGAAGCTTCGCTGCATGTCAGAACTTTATGATCACAAGTTTCCTTTTCCTCTTCAGCAACGTTTAATGCTCTTTCATTGGATGAAGACCTCTTCCTCTTCTTGTTTGTTGTCGTTTCAACATCAGAAGTGTTCTCTAATTTCTTACTCTTACCTTTCTTCTCATCTTTTCTGCTTCTGTCCACATTTTCTTGTAGATCATTGACTAAGTTATCTGAGTTCACGGATTCTCGATGTTTGGTAGAGGCATAAGCCGCTTCATCATCAGATTTTTTTGTAATCACTTTTTTGATTGACACACAATTCACTCTGCTCCTGAAGTTTCTTAGTAAAACTCTCCTAAATACTACCCCAATGCCATAAAGTATCACCTAATGTTTCTTTTTCTTTTCTACCTTCGAAGGCTTTTCATGATCTTTATTTTCTTCTGTTCTAAGGGTTGTATCCAAGCAAGTGTTTTTAGAATTTTCTTGTCCAAATGAATCAGAGAATTGCTTAATTTTTCTCTTTTTGTCTTTAGTTTGGACATCTTGCTCTTTTCTCTCTCTCTCTCTCTCTCTCTCTCACACACACACACACACACACATATATATATATATATATATTTATGAAAAAATCCAAGGGCTGATATATTACAGATAAAGATACGGATAGGTTTGTATGGGTGGGCCTAAACACCCAACCCACACGATACAACACACACAAAAAAAATGTAAAAGATGGGTACATATAGAAATAAAAAGAAATCCAAAAACCACTCGGGCGCTGAAAAAGTGTGGGTCATCCCAATCTAGCCTTGCCTCTGAGTCTAGTTCTCGGCAGGGATCCAGCTAGCAGATTGGTAAGGTGCTGACCATTACCCGTAGTAACTAAAGTATCATCCATAAGACTCCTGAGCTCTAGTAGATCTCCATTCTTCTTCTTCCTCTTGGAAGTGTAAACTCATCATTCCTCCTCCGAAGAATCCGCCTGATGGGGTAGAGCTGAAGAAAAAAGGATTACCAACAGTAATACCCACAATAGGTTCTACAATATGTGAAGTATGAGTTGCCGCTATACCAGATACTTCTTGAAGAAGTGGAGCTGCGAGGCTTTCCTGATTATCAGTCTGAACACTATCATTTATAGGTAATAGCCCATCAGTATTGTTTTATATGGAGTTTGTAGGTGCCAACATCGCATCACTCGCAGTAACAGTAACAACAGTGTCATGGGGGGGTCCTCAGGTGCAACAGACACCTCCTGTCTGGTAGTATCCTCCTCAGGTGGAACTAAAATGTCCACAGCAGTAGGGTTAGACCCATCCTTATTTACTTTAACCTTAGTTTCAAATTAGGATGAAATTTGTGGCATTTAACAAGCATATGACCAAACATCTTACAGTGGGTACAATATGGGGGTTTGTGTTCCATGATGATTTGTTGCCAATAACTATTATGGATTGTGCCCAACTAGACTTCAGTAATATCAGGTAAAGTAATATCCATTTCTACAAGTATTCTGGTCACCGAGAGTCTGGTTAGGTTGAAAGTAGGCAGATCTAGATTCAAAGGATCATAAGGATGGCCCCAATAGAGTAGAGAACCTGATGGTCAAAAAAATGCAGCTTGAGACCAGGTAAACTAAACCATACTAGTATTGCGGGAGTTTCATGATTTGAATCGAAATTAGGAGACCACTTGAGTAACTTCATTGATTTGCCTTCGATATTAAGATATTCTTGGAAAAAATTCTGGTGTAGTCTTCAACCACTGTTAGTTGGATCAACACATGTCTCCTATCTATGAATCCCACTTTCCACTTGCCAGCTAGCTTAAGATCATCAACAC
>NW_018164720.1:481755-503960 GCF_001263595.1 Phalaenopsis equestris | reverse complement strand
CACTCTTTCTGATAACATACATAGGAGGGTGTCCTTACTGAAATTTTTCAATAAAAACAAACTTGAATTTTTCCGTTATGGTAGAAATTTCTGATTCGGAGAAAAAAGATTGCTGCTTTTCCACCTTTTCTGTTTCCCTTCTTAATAAAAGGACAATCATCTGTATTCTCATGAGATTCCTTATAACTCTAGGGGAAAACCTCTGCGGACTCCACCTGAGAGTTACCCACCACGTGGGCTAATGAGACTTTGTCCAGTTCAACCAAACAAGAAGGAGGCGCCATCAGAGCAAGGAGAGCTGTGGGAGTTAAGCTACAGCTTGCTGCGACAAGAAAAATAGTGAACCTCTGTAGCAGACGCAGCACGACATGACGAGCGCGTGCGTTGAGCTGACGCGAACGCGTCATCGTCGAGACGCGGACGAACTCCGACGAGCGCGAGCTGACGAAGGAGAAAGGAGCAGAAGCTTCGAGCGACAGAATCAATGGTGATCGCCATTCGAAACATTCGAAACCCTAGCAGAGCAGTCACCCGCCATCGTGCTAGACATATATTGCTGCGGCAGGAAAAACAATGAACCTCTGTCGCAGACGAAACACGACGTGACGATCGCGAGCGTCGAGCAGACACAAATGCGTCATCGTCGAGACACGGACAAACGCCGATGAGCGCGCGCCCGAGAGCCGACGAAGGAGAAAGGAGCGGAAGCTTCGAGCGACAGAATCAATGGCAATCACCATTCGAAACATTCGAAACCCTAGCAGAGCAGTCGCCCGCCATCTTGCTCGACATATATATATATATATATATATATAGTGCTGCATTCATCAACTCTTTGGTTGACATCTGCTATGTCGGTTCTAAGTCTCTTGGGGTCGGGGGTTCGATCCCGCTGGTGTGCAGATCATTCGAGTGGTTAGACGCATGAGGTTGGCTGGGGGCTCGTATCATAGCCTCCGACCAATCTTTATATATATATATATATATAAAAAAAAAAAAAAAAAAAAAAAAAAAAAAAAATTTAAATATATATATATATATATATATGTATGTATTCAAATTTAAATCTTTAAGTAACTACTTACTCCTTTTGTAATTTCAAAGCATCATTGCTATTTTTTTTTTTTTTTTGAAAGCTCAAAAAGACTAATATATTAAATAGAAAGAAAGATATAGATACAATGTGTGGGAGGGCCCAAACACCCTACCCACACAAAAATCACAAATGGTTCCAAAACTAAAAAAAAAAAGAAAAATACATTAGATAAATAAAAAATCTAAGAGTTCTGAAATATATAGTATCCGGTGCCGAAATAATAGCATCATTGCTATTATGATAGCAACAAGTTGTAAAATATTATAGTAATATTTTCATGTTATAGCAATTGGAAGGATGAAAACAAAGGAAATAAAATATAGTATATTAATGTGTTTGTTGGAAGAAAAAAAAAATGGAAACAAAATATAATTTATATTAATTGGTTCAATGTGTTCACCATTAGCCGTTGCAAGAAAAAATGGAATAAATTATTTTAGTGCCTTTGGCTAATTGGTATAGCCTTTTGAAATGAATTTAAGCAAATATGCTATTTCCTTGCATTTGAGTAGGCTGTAGCTTTTGGAAGGTTAAGGGAAAGGAAAATATTTATATTAGTATAATTTTTATGCATTTCAAAATCATTAAGCCGTTAACAGTAAAAATGGAAACTTGTAAATAGTACTAAAATCATTCTATTCAATATAAATTGTATGCCATTTAAATTAAGTAATTCCATATAAAAAAGAAACTAATATATTATTTAAATGCCATTTGATATTAGATAGCTGTTGGAATAGAATAAGGAAATAAGTCTTCTTAATATAAATTTTAAGCAATTTTAATTCAAAATGCTGTTGCTCTTTATTTGATATTTAAAAATATTATATAGTGTGAAACCATTTTTTATATAATTAAACTAGACAAGTCGAATAAGCTGTTTTCTATTAGATAAAATATTTGGAATAAAGCGAAATGTATAACCAATTTAAAAACAAACATATATCTCATAGTTGAAAAATGTCTTAAAATTAATTTAGACAGTTAAATCATATTTAATAATTTGTAAAATTAAATAGTGATATTTCGAAGAATTTAAACTAATAAGGAATATCAATGATATATATTTTTATAACCACAAAATAAGTTGAATTTATGACATTAAAATAAAGTCAAATTTGCAAGTATAAATAATTTTAGATTGAAAGCACAAAAATATAAATAAGATGATCATTTTAAAAATTAAAAGTAATGTAATGTTTTGTTGAAGATTTTCTGATAAGTTTTGGATTGTTTAATATTTAAAATAATTTGATCTTATCAATATAATCAATGAGAATATAAGCTTTATAATCATGCGTTTGTTATTATCAAAATTATATAGTCAATAATCTTCACTCTTTTTAATAATGACAAACCTCTATTGACTAATGAATAAGATAAGGTGCAAAATGATCTTGGCTTAAAATATAATTATCCCCTCCTCAATGTATATTTATAAAAATAAGAATTAAATCTAAATACATTAATCACATAGTTTATGCCTCCAATATATATTCTCTCCTTTTAACAATCTTCAAAATACATAATCAAGTAATAAATAAAATAATACTAAAATAATACTGAAACCATAAATTAGGTCCTGACATCCCTAATTTTCTTTTAAGTTCACGTAGTCGAGTTTCATGTAAGAGTTTAATTAAAATATTTGCTATTGAATACAATAAGGAAATAAGTAATCTTAATATGAATTTTAAGCAATTTTAATTCTTAATGTTGTTGCTCTTCATTTGATATTTAAAAATATTATTTAGTATGAAGCCATTTTTGATATAATTAAACTAGAATAAGTCAACTAAGCAATATTTATTAGATAAAATATTTGGAATAAAGCGAAATGTATAACCAATTTAAAATTGATTTCAAACTAATAGCTCATAGCTTAAAAATGTCATAAGATAAATTTTGACAGAGTTAGACCATATTTAATAATTTGTGAATTTAAATATTGATATTTTGAAGAATTTTAGATAATAATGAATATAGAAGATATATATTTTTATAATCACAAGAGAAGTTGAGTTCATGAAATTAAAATGAAGTCAAATTTGCAAGTATAAAATAATTGTAGATTTAAAATATAAAAATATAAATAAGATAATCATTTTAAAGATTAAGAGTACTATGTTGTTTTGTTGAACATTTTCTGCCAAGTTTTGGATTATTTAATATTTAAAATAAATTGTTCTTATCAATATAATCAATGAGAATATGAACTTTACAATCATTATGTTTGTCTTGATTATCTCGAGCTCTGAGTTTTGATTAATAAAAATATCAAATGATCCTGAAATTTCTTCATGAAAAAGTAATAGATCTACCAATCATTTGTTTGTTAGTATTAAAATTATAGAGTCTATAATTTCCCTCTTTTTAATAATGACAACTATATTGACTAATGATTAGGATAAAGTGCAACATGATCTCGACCTAACATATAATTATCCTCCCCCAAAATATATATTTTTTAAAAATAAAAATAAAGCTACATATATTAATCAAATATTTATGCTTCCATTGTATATTCTCTCATCCTTTTTCAACATTCAAAAGACATAATCAAGTAATAAATAAAATAATATTAAAAATAATCAATGCAATTATAAATTAGAACATAACATCCCTAATATTTGCTAATTATATTTCAATTGGAACAACATAAATATCAATATCATCGTTTGCAACTTGTCCTCTTATAAAGTGGTGTTTGATCTCAATATATTTAATGTTTGAGTGTTGAATCAGATTTTTTGTCAGTCCAGTAGCACTAATGTTATCATACTTAATTGATTTATGTTCTAACTTAAGTTTATAAACTTCATGATACCAGTGTTAACCCAAACCATGATAGGAAAAACAAATATTATTACTGAAAAGCTAATATATGGTTACAATCACACACACTTGAAAGGGAAATTACAACAAACATGCACAAACTCACATTAGGGCTCAACCCATGGGTGGTGGAGGTCGACTAGGTGGTTTTGGAGAGAATTTAGGTGGCTGAAATGGTGTTGTAGGTGGTTGGGACAACCAAAAGAGGGGCTGGAATCGCACTGGCAGCGAAGCGGAATGTTGAGATTACAAGGATAGCAGGTGAGGAGGCAAGTGGAGCAGCGAGGCGTGGTAGGAAAGGCTACAACAACCCAGAGACAGCAGGAAAACAAAATGCTTGTTATTTTTCGGATGACAATAGCGAAGGGGCGAAGCGGGGGGGACTATTGGGCAGAAAGGGGTGGCTGTCCAGGATGGGGGTAGGCGTGCCAGACGAGCTGGAATGGGAAAATTGTAGTGAAAAACAACAAAACCTGTTATCTTGGGGGCGGCTGAAGTAGTAAAGGACAACTTCGAGCTCATATATGTGTTGTCATTCCACATCAGGTGTTGATAGAATAAATATGCATATCTCTTGTCACATCATGAGCTAGAGCTGCATATTGATGTAGATTCCTGAAATGTAACTCTTGAGCCTAAGTCTGAAATCTTTTTCCACTTCTCGTACTCAGCAGAATGTAGCTGATAAACCAATATGTGAGGAGAAATCAACTCGGGGGTGAAATTTTTGGTAGGCTGCACCACTCTCGCTAACAACCACTCAGGTGAGATATCTGCTCCATTGATAGGACCTGGATCCCATTGAAGAATTTTCTTCTCTATCAAGCTTCTAAGATAAATTTTAAGGTTGGGTTTCACCCCTCATAATTGGACATCTGTGATGGGTACCATGTTGGACTGAATCTAACATCTGAATAATTCCATATAATCTTTCAGGCATGACACAAAAGGGTCCCATTTCTGTTGTGTTGGACCTCCCTTAGTAGTGGCAACTCAAGAATGAGTCTATAAATCTGAATAGTCTAAATTTCTCTTATCTAGGGTTGTAATGTCTCTGGTGTCAGTTCCTCAAACTCAAGTTTGTTTTGGACAATTGTGAAGTCTGTTGGAGTCTCTCCCACAGACTAAACTAGAACTATGTGCATCTTTTCCTCAATTGGAAGTTGGTCGTCCTTTGTGCTATCACTATCTTCAGTGTCTACTGTGTCATTATCTAATTTTTCAAGAACGCCCTGTTTAGTGAAACAGATCACCCCCTGGTTGTATAGTCTGATTCAACATGCCCAAATTAATGGCATTTGAAACTTTATTTCTTGGACAGATTTAAGGATGCTGATTGGTTTCACCTGTTCTCGACTCTGACTCAGCTTTCCCTCTGATGTGGTCAGCTTGGATATTCTTCTGGCTGTAATACTCTGAGGTTGAGCGCTGCCTCTAATACGTGGTGGTCACTCTCCGCTTCTGAAGTGGTGGTCACTCTCCACTTCTGAAGCTAGAGTCTGAACCTTTGACTAAAGTAAACTTTTAGAAACTGGAGCTAGATCTCCCACTTCATATTCAAATTCTTTTGTTCTCTATATGCTGGCTTTTCTCTTGGGCTTCTCTGATACTATATTCAGACTCACCTCTCTTGCTCCTTTTCGATTCTCCAAATTCTGGTCAAGGGTCTCTCCCTGGTTTTCATCCTCAATGTCCACAAGCCTCATTTGAAGTTGACGGATCTCCCGCAGGCAGGCTCAAACATGTATCTCCTTGGTGGCATGACTAGGGTTTGGAGTGGGAGGTGAAAGAGGTGTATGAGACTAATTGAGAATTTAGAACATTTAATTTGGGGTTGCTGATTTTCAAAATCAACAAAAGAAATTTAGAGTTGGGTCAAATTTGGCTATTGTTTGATGGTTGGTAGGAAAGATTTTTTTTGGGTGGAGGTGGCTTGGGTAGGGGCGGATGGTAGGAAACACTAGGATATGACTAGGGTTTGGCTAGCGTTAATACCAAATGATATCGGAGTTAACTCGAACCATGATAGGAAAAACAAATATTATTACTGAAAAGAAAATAGACGGTTACAATCACACACACTTGAAAGGGAAATTTCAACAAACACGACACACACGCCAGGGCTCGACCCATATGTGGTGAAGGTCGACTAGGTGGTTGGGGAGTGAAGGTAGGTGGTTGAAATAAGGTTGTAGGTGGTTCGACAGCCAAAGGAGAGGCTGGAATGCATTGGCAGCAAAGCAGATTGCTCGGACACCGAGGGAAGCAGGCGAGGTGGGGAGCAGGGCGGGAAGGCACGGTAGGAAAGGCTGAAACAACTAGGGGACAACAGGAAAACAATAGGTTTGTTGTTTTCCGGATGACAACAGTTAAGGGACGATTTGGGGGGATTACAAGGCAGCAAGGCCGGCTGTTCTGGATGGGGGAAAGCTAGCAAGATGAGCCAGGATGGGAAGGCTGCAGTAAACAAAATAAAAAATAAAAAATGCTGTCCTAGGAGAGATTGCAACAGGGAAGGACGACGTGGAGCGGAGGGGTCCAACAAAGGAAGGATAAATCACCAACTCAGGAGTGAGATACAACCAGAGCACTACTCGACCTTTAGATACAACCATCAAAGGGAAAAACGAATGCCGGTAATTGTCTTAACAAAAATGAGCCAAAAACTGCATTCTAACCTCTAATACAATACATATATAAGAAAGTACTAAAAAAGAATGAATGAAAATAAGAAATAAAGCATAAAAAAGGAAAACAAGATTGTTTTGGCCAGTCTCCCGCGATTGCAAAATTCCACATCATTTCAAGTTGCTATTTTAACCATTGAATTTGAACAACAGAACTGCCTATAACTATGTACTTAGCTTCTGCTGTAAATAATGCAACAAAATTTTATTTCATAGAGGACTAAGATACATTTTCACTTGTTAATAAATTTTTGAGATATCACAAACCCAACCTACAGGTGCCTATCAAATAACAAAATATATGCATAACGACAGTTAAATGAAATTTCTTAGAGTTGTCTTGAAAATGAGTACAAACTCATACAACAAACATAATGTCAAGTCTGCTTCTAGTCTGGTATAAAAGGGAATCAATTATCCATAATTTTTTCTTTTTTATCTAAATCTAATTTAGTAGTCTGACTTATGTGGGTTTTACCGGGTTTGAATCTTTTCATATGAAATTGTTCTAACAAGCCATTTATTTAGTTTGACATATAAAGATATATTTTTTTCTTATTGCTCCATTTAAAACGTCAAACGAAGTCTTTTCTTACCATGTTGATTTCAAATTTCTTATTCATCATTAATGAGAACTCATGACATAAGAATTCATTTGAGATTCCAAATAAAATACCATTAACATAAATTTGAATAATAATAATGTTAACTCATATTTTCTCAATGAAGAGAGTGGTGTCTATTCTATCTTTATCAATTTCTTTTATAGAAAAAACTACTAAGCCTATCACACCAAGCTTCGTGTGCTTATTTCAATCCGTATAAAGCTCTTTAATTTGCATATGTGATATGTGTACAATATCCTCGAATAAATTGTTCTATAAAACATCTTGATATATATAACCATTTAAAAATTCATTTTTTACATCAATTTCATAGAGTTTAAAGTTCTTATGACTTGTAAAAACAATGTGTAACCTAATAGCTTTTAATCTTTCTATTGGTACAAAAAAATCTTCCAAATCTGTTTCTTTTATATGACCATATCTTTGAGCCATAAGCCAATCTTTGTTCTTAATAATATAATCTCTGTTATTTAGTTTATTCCCATTTAGTTCCAATTTTATTATGTTCATTAGGTCTAAGGACATTCTCAAACATCTTTTCGCTTAAATTAATTCAATTCATTTTGCATGACTATAACTTAAAAAAATTTATCATTAAAGTATTTCATTAATTTTTTGGAGTTATATTTCAAAATGAAATATATATTGATTAATTTATTTCTCAATTTCACTTCTGGTACTAATATCTTGAGATGATTCTTCTATCTTACCATGCTTTGTGAGCTTGTTTCAATCCATATAAAATTTTCTTTTAATTTATATATGTCATTTCAGTGAACAATATTTTTAAACCGGGACGTTTTTTCTATAAAAATATTATGTGATCTATATGCCCATTTAAAAATGTACTTTGTACATTCATTTGAAAGAATTTGAAGTTCTTATGGCATGAAAAGCAATGAGTAATCTAATAGCTTCTAATCTTGCTACCGGTATAAAAAATTCCTTAATATCCTTTTCTTTTATTTGACTATACTTAGTTTTGCTTTTATTAATACAACCAGAGTAATTGAGTTTATTCTTATAGACCCATTTAGTTCCAATTATAGTTTGTTCTTTAGATCTTGAGATTAATTTTGCATGGCTATAACATAAAATTCATCATTAAGCGCTTCATCAATAATAGGGTTTTATTTTAGAAAGAAATGCATAGTGAATAATTTCATTTTACTTTTAGTGCTAATATCTTGATGTAGTTATCCTACGAGTCTTTGCCTTCTTCCATTCTTTGGGGAACATAGATTTTCAATTCTCATTTTTTGGATCATTTAAATTAATATTTTGAGCTCCCCTATCAATTTCATCTTCATCAACATCATTTTTAATGGATCCATGTTTAATTTCATCTAAAAAAATGTGTTAATTCTTTCAAAATCACCATTCGCTTATTAAATACTATAAACTTTGTTATGATATAAAATATCCAAGAAAAATTGTATCATCAGATTCTCTATCAAATTTTCCTAATTGATCTTTTTTTTTATTTAATGCATAACAAGAATAACCGATTATATATAAAAATATAAAATTTTGATTGATAACTTAAGATATATTGATTGCTTCATTTCAAAAACATTTTAGTATATTAGATTCATCTAATATAGATTTAGTCATCTCAACTAAAATTTTCTTCTTTCACTCAAAAGGACCTAATGGAGAAAAAGGATCGTGTAGCCCCCACTTGGTGGAAAAAGACTTCTTGTTGTCTCAACTATTCCATTCTAATATTATTTTAAAAATTAAAAGGTGTCTTGTGAGTGAAGAAAGAGTCTATTGGTTCATATTTTAAGAATAAAGGGGATACACAAGAGTATGCAAGTTATAGAGAAATTAAGTTAATGTGTCGTATGTTAAAATTATGGGAGAGAGTAATTGAAAGTAGGTTACGATGAGATATAAAATTTCTCAAAATCAGTTTGAATTCATGCAGGGTAAGTCTACTATGGAAGCTATACATTTATTGAGAGGTTTGATAAAAAAAATATAGAGAGAATAAGGAGGATCTACATTGATTTTTATTGATTTAGAAAAAAACTTATGATAAAGTTTCAAGATAAGTAGTTTGAAGAGTTCTAGATAAAATGGTGTTGATATTGCTTATATTCAAGTCATTAAAGATATGTATACTAGAACTATTACTTGTGTTCGAACACAAGGAAGATTGACCAAATATATTTCTAGTTCAGTTGTATTACATCAAGGATCGGCTTTAAGCCCGTATATTTTTGTTTTAGTTATGGATGTTCTTATTGGATATTTATTGTAAGATGTACCTTGGTGTATGTTTTTCACAGATGATATTATTCTTATGGATAACACTAGAGAGTTTAGGAAAAAAATTGCATCATGGATGTCAACTTTTTAGGAAAAATGATAAACAAATATATTTGTGCAAGGGTCGGAGTAGCTCATGTGGCTAACAAAATTAGAGAGAGTCACCTTAGATGGTTTGGTGAAATTAAATGTCGATCATCTAACAACCTTGCTAGGAGAGTAGATGTTTTAAATTTGACTTATGCTAAGAAAGGTAGAGGTAGACCTAAAAGATTTGGGTATGTTGTATAAAAAAATGATCTTTGATTAGAATTATATATATATTCATATTTAAATACAACAACAACAAGACTTTAACCCACTCAGTAAGGTCGGCTACATGAATCCTTTTGCTCCATTGCGTCCTATTGAGTGTCATATTTTCATTTAATTGTAATAAATCAATCATTTTTTATACAATATGCCCAAGTCTTTTTAGGTCTACATTTGTCTTTCTTAACATAAGTCGAATGTAAAACATCCATTCTCCTAACCGTATCATCAAATGATCGACGTTTAATGTGACCAACCTATCTAAGAAGACTCTCTCTAATCTTGCCTGCCAATGGAGCTACACCAACTCTATCATGGATATATTCATTTCGCATTGTCTCTTAAGTGTTAAACCATTCATCCACCTAAACATTCTTATCTCAGCAACACACTTTTTTTTATGCCTCTCTTTTAAAGGCCAACATTCTGCGCCATTGAGTATTGCAGGTCTTACCACCATCTTATAAAATTTACCTTTTAGTCTAAGCGGTACTTTTCTTTTACACAATAGGCTCGATACGTTCCTCCACTTCAACCATCCAACTTGAATTCTGCTAATAATATTTCCATCTATAGCACCATCATTTTGAACAATAGACCCGAGATATCTACTACGTGCACACCTTTTAATGATTTGATCACCCATACTTACAACTCTGTCATTAGAGCTATTACTATGAAAATTACATTCCATGTATTCAGATTTAAATCTCTAAATTAAATACATATTTATTTTATAATTTTCAAATTATCATTGCCATAAGATAGTAACAAATTGCAAAATTTTATATTAATATTTTCATGCTCCATTGGAAAGATGAAAATAATGGAAATATAAGATAGTATATTGAAGTGTCAGTTGGAATCAAAATGAATTCGGAAACAAAATACATATTAGTAATTAGATGTATTGCTGAAGATTTTCTGACAAAATTTGGATTGTTTAATAATTTAAAATAATTTGAGCTTTATCAACAGAATCGAAGAGAATATGAGCTTTACATTCATTATTGTGCTTGTCTTAATCATCTCGACCTCCAAGCTTCCTTAATACAAATAATCAAATGATCTTGAAATTTCTGCATGAAAATATTAGATTTAGCAATCATGTGTTTATTATCATCAAAATTATAGAGTCAACAAGATGATTTATATAGTTTCAGGATTTAAAAGCTCTTGCCTATGACTATCATGCATCATGCTTGATCTTATGAGCAATTTCTCTCATAACCATCACATCCTTGGCACATAATGCTTCTGTCATCTTTAACAACTGATTGTATTAAATTTTTGGTTGCATTTTATTTTATTCTTCTGTTATTTGATTCACTAGCTAAGAGACATCATGTGAATTTTCTCCTCTTCAATTTACTGATTGTTGACTTATGACTCCATTTTAATTATAAAGCTAGCAATTGTTGTTTGTTGCAGTGGCCTTTATCCGTTTGATTAATTTCTGCATTTCTACTTTATTTATTTCTTTTTTTTTTATACTTTTGAACTTAAATTATGCAACCATTCCAGTTGCCACCTTGTAAATGCAACATCTAACAACTTTTTACCTTATTAATTTTCTCATATTGGGCAATATTTTCTAGGTCAAGATTAGGGGAAGGTCATTGCAGTGTTTTGCTTGTGGAGACAATGCTGCCTTAACTCGACAGAGTTTTCAAAATTTTGATTATGAGGGCTTCACGCAATCTCCTATGTCTGATAAGGTAATTTGATTTCATACTTGCTGATATGATGATGTGGCTTTTGGAGTCTTTATCTTCTTAACGTTCAAAATCAGCGGCGATATATTTTCTAGCCGATAGATATAAACATTATTCAAAGGGTATCATTGAGCTTGCATTTCATGGCTTTGTAATTATGTATTCTGATTGTTGATCACATATGTAATGGAATATAGTTACATATTTTCTTAATGCTGTGTATGTTTCTGCATTTCCTCATTGTAGATGGATCTTGCCACCAAAATCTTTTGTCCTCCAGGTTTCTTTCTCCTTGTATTTCAATGGATGTTAAAAGATGTCAAGGGAATTTGTAGTAGTTGGAAACCATTTTGTCCTTTCATTCTTAGATCATTCTTCATCTTCCCAGACCAATCTGCATTATTCTTCTCCCTTTTTTTAATCATGGCTTAATGAGAAGCGCTTTACGGTGGTGATGTGCTGACTAGCCTTCCCTGATGATCTTCTCCTTTGTTGAAAGGTAGCAGCCATGGAAAGATTAAAAGTCTTGTTTGGCTCCTCTCTCCCATTTCCACTTTGATTGAATAATTCTTTGAAGAAGTTGAGCAGCTGAAGCCATGGGAACCCGACCCATGTCTGATGGGTAGCCTCCAGTGTGAACCTTTTCCTTTATATTAAAAAAGAACTGTAATGCATATTTTCAATAAAATCTCTTTTATAATTATTTAGAATAAAATATTATACTATAGATTCTTTAAGCCTTACATTTTTTGCATTTTGCTGTCACCATTGATGAGCTCCTAGGCTTGAAATCAAATATTGTACTACGAAAGAAGTTACTGTGTTAGCATTACAACTTTCTCCAACAAAGTCTAAAATTAACTGCGTAAGCAAAATATTGTGTTTTCTCTGTCAAAATACTTAATTATCAAACATCTTTATTCTTTTTTATGCTATGATCCTGCAACTTTTGTGAATCTTAATACTTAAAAGTTCAACCATTTTCTTTTTATGAAACTTTTTTTTTCTATTTATGAAACTCACTGTTTTTTTTTTATTATTATTTTTTTAATGAAACTTACTATTTTACTCTTCACATGTAGACTAAATTTGCAATGGTATATGACTAAGAATCCCTAAAGAAATAGATTGTTTTAATTGATCTGCCACGAACTTTGAAAGTTGGTCATGAAATAAAATTATATTCTAGTAAATTAAAGATTTGTAAAATCATTTGTAAAATTTCAATCGCTCTGTACTGGTCTAAATGGACATTCTATGAGCTGACCATAACTTTGAAATAGTCTTTTGAGCAAAATGAATGACCTTCAAACCTCACTGTGAAATAATAATATAATAAATTTTTGGTCAAATATAATATATTCAATAAATCTGAATTGTTTTGCATAGGATTACCATACTTCTGTTCTGCATGTTTTAGCCCATAATTTCATACTTTTTTTATTGCTTCAGCTTTTATCAATGAGATTCATAACAAGGAAGCATAATCAATAATCAGCAGTACTTCAGTTTAACTTTTTGTAATCTGCATTATTTTCATTGCAATTTTAGGCTCGTCCGAAGCTAAATTTGATTTCGGACAGTGCGCGAATAAGCAGTAGAGAGTACAAAGATTTGATCGATAAACACGAACCACATGTATTACTAGACGTACGCCCGGCGCATCATTTCAAAATCACAGCTATTCCTAAATCCATAAACATTCCACTGTCCACATTGGGGGATCAGATATCCCTTGTCAATTTACATTTGAAAGAAGCAACAAAGGATTCAGGTAAAGCTGCTTCACTCTATGTAGTTTGTAGAAGAGGAAATGATTCACAGAGAGCTGTTGATTTCCTGAGCAAGAATGGTTTTCCTCTGGCAAAAGATATTATTGGGGGACTCGAAGCATGGGGTCATGACGTAGATCCTTCATTTCCTATATACTAGGAAACTTGCAACGAAGGTGCTTTTATTATATAAAAAATGCTTGTAATTCATTAATGTTTATTTTCTGATGAGGATTCAGGAAAGCATTAACGTTGTTTTATGTATTTGATTGAGTTTAAGGCGGAGTAGAGATAATCTATCGCAAATATATTGTATTTGTTGGATTTTTATCAGATATATTAGTAACTAATTTCAATTTTTCGGGATCAGTTTTGTGAATGAACTTGAACATATCACGTTATTTTCACCACTGTTAGCTTGATTCTACCTGTTTAAGATCTGTTTTCTGAGTATTCTTCATTACTCCCTATCTAGTTTTGCATAGTTGCTAAAATAACTTTATTTTATTTTTGCACGACGTCTGTTTAAATTTAATTTATGCTTCCCCGCCCTCAATAGCTAGGGCCTGCTTTGTTGACTTGTCTATTATGATTTTGATGTTATAACATGCAAATACAGGATTAATTATTGACACGTATCTGACGCGGGGCTTGGCATGAGGACTGACCGATTCTCAAAGGCGGGGACTGCCACCCACTCCTTTCACTTCCTTCTTTTCCTTCTTCCTCTTTTTCTTTTTCTTCCTTTCTTTCCTTTCTCATTTTCCTTCTTAGCACTTTCCTATTTTAAAACCTTTCCTAAAACTGAAATTTGATTTTTATTCTCCTTCTTCTATTTTAAATCCATTCTTAAAAGCCTAAATCCTGATTTTATTCTCCTTTCTTAATTTTAAATCATTCTCAAAATCTGAGATTTTAATTTTATTTTTTTTCTCCTTTCTTACTTTAAATGTTTTTGAAAGTGGGTCAAGTATTTTATAAATAGAAGTTGATGTGTCTAGGGTAAGGGGTCTTGAATTTAAAATTGGAATTGAGTTTTATTCGAGTGTTTTTCCTCTTGAGGGTTGTATCCGACGAATAGGAAGGTGCCCCAGATATAACCTTGTCTGAGGTGGTGATTATCTTCACCATTCCGACCACTCCACGCTATCCAACAGTTCGCCGACATTCCAGCCACCCTCCAACACTGCCGACCACCTCCCTGCCAGCCAACAGCCGGCCGATTTCCTTGCTGCTCCTCTCAGATTGTCACCAAGCTTTACTGCAGCTTCCCTGCAGAATAGCTGTTGCTCTGCTGGCCTCCTAGACCATCGCCGATCCCCATGCAGCTTCACTGCAGACAGTTCGCAGCGCATTTGCTGTCCTTCTTGACGCCATTGCTGCAGCCACCTGCAGTTCGCAGTCAACTGCAGCCACCTTTATTCTCAACTCCCTGCTGCCCGTTCTGCACCTTCGCTTGACATTGCTCCAGCCTTCACTACAGCCGCCGCTCCAACACTATCTCTTCGGAATCCCTCCTCGTCGAGCTTGTTGTGTCTTTATTTGTTGAGTCTTTATTTATAATATCTCTTTTTTTTAGATTTATGTGGTGTCTTTCTTTTTCTTTCGAGTCATCGTTGTAACTGTCCTTTTAAGTTATTAATTCATGTCTTGCATCGTAGTTTGAGTTAACTCCGGTATACTTTGGTATTAGAGCTAGCCTAATCGTAGTCCCATCCTAGGATTTCTAGCATCCGCCTCTATCCAATCCACCACCAATTATTTTTCTCTTCTTTCTTGTTTTTTTTTTCCATTTCATAGATCTTAAGGCGTTAAACATGCTGCCAAGGAGAAATATACCCTAACCTACCCGAGAAGAAATACGACGAGAACTCTATCACCTCCAACAAATAATTGTAGAGATTGAAGAAATGACAGAAAGAAGTCACCTTCGACTGAGACCTAGAGAGTTGAAGGGGAGAGAAAGAAGAGGATCTGAATCCCTTCCATAGGGATAATTTCAGCGTTGAAGAAGATGGGTCACAATTCTTCAAAATCTCATATTAGAGACAGAGAGGGATACCTACGTCTTCACAGGGAAACACTTCGAGAAATGTTATTTAGAGGGGCACGAAGACCACATAATCAAGGTAAATTTGTCCGAGTTTGAAAGGAGCGTGGATCTAGATGAATTTGTTGAATGACTACAGGCAGTTGAACGAATCTTCGTATATAAAATGGTGCACGAAGAGAGGCAGTTCAAATTAGCTGCTATCAAATTGAAGAAAATTGTCATTATTTGGTGGGAGAATGTACAACCACAAAAAAGGGGAGAAGACAGCGAAAAGATTACCAGGTGGGAGAAGATGCAGAAAATCATGCAGAAGAAATATCTTCTCCCTCATTACTACTAAGACATGCTTTTGAAACTCCACAATCTGCAACAGAGAGACCTTTCAGCGGAGGAGTTAACAGCTCAGTTCAACCTCTTACAACTGAAGTGCGATCTGACAGAGCCGGATGAGAGTACAATGGCCTGATATCGTGGGGGCTTGAAGTCTAGTATTAGCAATGTGTTGCAGCTACATCTGTACTGGACGCTGGGGGGTGTCCAAACACTAGCATTGAAAGTGGAAAGATAGCAGAAGCAGAATAGACAGCCACCACCAGCCAGGCAGCCACCCACAATTGAAGACACCAGGTGGAGCATGCCACAAAGAGTTGAGAAAATTGGTTCAGATACAAAGAAGGCCACCTCTAGTGAGAATAAGCCGAATGTTGTGCTCAGTATAAAATACTTCTGATGTCACGGATTTGGGCACATAGCCTCATGCTACTCGACGGGCAGAGTTGTAGCTTTTATCGAGTACGGTTCCGTGGAAGAGGTTAGCGTGGAGCAAGAAGCTGAGGAGCATCAACTTCCAGTAGATAAGGAGCACTTGTGCTTTGACAGATTTTGCAAGCTGAGGACATGGGGGATCCGCAGTGGTTTTGCCACAACATTTTCCACATCCTCTGCACAGTGAACAAAAAGGTATGCAATTTTATTATCAACAGGGGTAGTAGCAAGGACATGGCATCGACTCTGATGAAATAGAAACTGGGACTCACGAAGCAAAGACATTTTTAGCCATATTCACTAACTGGCTGAAGAAAAAAGACAGGGTCAGCGTCGACCGACATTGCATAGTAGAGTTTTTAATAGGGAGTCAACTGAAGGACCAGGTATGATGTGATGTGGTTCCCATGGATGCCAACCACCTTCTGCTAGGAAGATTGTGGCAATTTGAATGAAAGATTAAGCATGAGGGATTCAGAAACTCGTAGTCCTTTACCAAGGATGGCAAACGCCTCATTGTACTCCCTTTGGTAGTGCCCGAGGAGACAAGAGCCCTTACCAGTAGAGTAGCGGGACCAGTTCTAGTGACAATCGATTCTCTGCCTCCATGGCCACCACCGTGCAAAAAATTTCAGTCTTAGGAGATCGGACCGAGATGGTGGTGCACTCACAAGTGCTTTGGGAGGCAGTACAGTCCATAGTGAGATCCAGGTGCTGCCATAATTAAAGAGTAAGGGACTAGAAGCTTCGATAGGTGAGGTCGTCGAAGCTTCCCTAACCCCAGGAGACTGACATGGGGCTCGGCATGAGGACTGGCCGATCCTTAAGGAGGGGAGCTGTCGCCACATCCTTCCTCTTCATCTCTTTCCTTTTTTTCCTTTCTTTTTTCCTTCATTTCCTTCTTTTTGGATTTTCTTTCCTAGCACTTTCCTATTTTAAAACCTTTCCTAAAATTGAAATCAGGTTTTTATTCGCATTCTCCTAATTTAAATCCTTTTTTAAAAGAATAAATTATGATTTTATTCTCCTTTCTTAATTTAAAACGTTTCCCAAAATCTGAGATTTTGATTTTATTTTTATTCTTCTTTCTTAGTTTAAATGTTTTCAAAATTGGGTCGAGTCTTTTATAAATAAGACTCTGTTTGGTGCAGCTGCAGCTTCTCCGCTTTTCAGCTGCAGTTGTGCTGCCCCAGGAAATTGTTGCGGGGATGTTGACTTGCTGTTTGTTGCAACTGTGTGAAAACAGTTATGAGGCAGTTGTTTCTGGAAAAATGATCATTTTACCCATGTTTAGTGAAGTTGTTTAAAGCAAAACTATGACAACAACATATTTGATAATTCAGATGCATAAATTTATTTCAAAACATAACAAAAGTATGAATACACTACTCACTTAGCGGTGAGTATCAAAAGTGCTAAGAAAAAGAAAAAAAACTTATAAAATTAGAAGTAAACTAATAATGATATATTTTTTAACGTGAAGGCGATGAATATCTCCTCCTAAACTGTCTTCTAATAATATTGTCAATTTGCGATCACTTCCAACAGTGGAATCAAACTGACCGTCAGCCCAATGGAAGAACTCACACTATTTTGCGAGTCTCCGGGTATTATGCATATGTGCTACTAGCTGTAAGACCAAAAAAAAAAAAGAAAAACATGACTCACATCACTGTCTCATTCTTTTTACTTTTCTGTCTCATTTCACTGTGTGTGTGTGTGAAATATACTTATCATCAGAATGCTCTAGGTGATACCACTAGTAAATTTCATTGACTTTAAATGAAATTAAATATACTTGCAACTACCCGTGAGGTCAAAAAAAAAAAAAAAACAAACATAGCTCACATTATTATCTCATTCTTTCTACATCTTTGCCTCATTACGCTATGTGTGTGTGTGTAAAAGTAATATACTTCTATTTTCATCAGATTGCCACAGGTAGTATCACTAGTAAATTTCAGTGGCATAAATGGTAATGCATATTTGCTACTAGCTGTGAGGCCAAACAAAAAAATGAAAAAGATGTCTCACATCAGTGTCTCATTTTCTTTACATTTCTGCCTCATTTCACAGTGTGTGTGTGTGTGTGAAATATAGATGTCTTCTCCTCAAAATGTCACAGGTGGTACCACTAGTAAATTTCAGTAGCTTTGAATCAAATTATACATATTTGCTACTAGTGGTGAGACCAAAAAACAAGAAAAACATGACTCACATCAATGTCTTATTCTTTTTATTTCTTCGTCTCATTTCGTGGTGTGTAGAAATATCCTTCTCTCATCACCAGAACGTTTTAGGTGATATCACTAGTAAATTTCAATGACATGAAATGAAATTATACATATTTTCTACTAACAGTGAGGCAAAAAAAAAAAAAAAAAAGAAAACCAAGGAAAGATCCGCCACAACAAAGCCATCACCATATAGAAGTACCAAACCAAAAAAATACAGTTGAATCTACACAGTGTAAAGCAACGAGAAACGAAAATGTTTCAAAAAATATGAGAGGGGATACCGCAATAATGTAAACTCCGACACGTCGGTTAGGGCAGAGGAAGACGAAGCTCTGCTGGAAATAGAAAGAGCAGAAACAAGAATGTGGGTTCAAAAAGGGGTATGAGCGTAAAAATCTTGAGTATAAACACGGGCCTCGAGGTCGATTCCGCGGCCTGCTGCTAGCTGCACGACGCTGCCGCCTCGATTGGAAAGCCGCCCCAAACAACGAAATTTCGCGGACCACTACCGGCGGGCCACAACGTGCTAAAACAGCTGTCCGAAACAGAGTCTAAGAGTTGAAGTTTCTAGGGTTATGGGTCTTGATTTTGAAATCTGATTTTAATTTTATCTGTGTTTTTTTTCTTGAGGGATGTATCCAATGACGAGGAAGGTACTCTAGCTGTAACCCCATCGAGATGGTGATTATCTTCGTCTTTCTGACCATTCCACGTTGTCCCACAGTCCGCCGACATTCTGGCCACCCTCCAGCACCACCTACCACCTCTCTGTCAGCCAACAATCGGTCGATTCCCCTGCTGCTCCTCTTAGGTTGCCGCCAAGCTCCACTGCATCTTCCTTGCAGAATAGTGGCAGCCCTGCTGTGCTCCCAGACCATCGTTGATCCCCTCGCAGCTTCACTGCTGACAGTTCGCAGCCCACCTGTTGTCCTTCCTAACGCCACCGTTGCAGCCACCTGCAGTTCACAGTCCACTTGCAGCCCTTCCAGATGCCCCCACTGCAACCACCTTCATTCGCAGCTTCCTGCTACCCTTCCAACAGCTTCGCCCGACATCGCTCTGGCCTTCACCCCAACCGTCGCTCCAGCACTATCTCTTCAGACTCCCTCCTCATCAAGCTTATTTTTTCTTTATTTGTCGAATCTTTGTTTGTAATGTTTTGTTTTATGGCTTGATTTATGTGGTCTTTCTTTTTTTTTTTTTGAGTCATCATTGTAATCGTTCTTTTAAGTTATTAATTTGTGTCTTGCGTTGCGGTGTATGTTAACTCCAGTATCAATATCACATATTTTTCTCAACTTTTGTAATTTTTTAACCTACGAATCCCTTTTTATTCACCTCTTTAGTGTTTTAATGGCATGTTACAACTTCTAGTTTTGCAATTTTCTTAATCTTTATTTTAATTTTATTTTGAATAAATTTTGATGATGCATTTCGTTTATGTTCTTATTCTGAAATGCTTGGCAACAATTTGGGTGAGATTTAACCATGTTGCAGTTCATAAAAATATGTTCTGCCCAGCCAATGGTTGTTGGCAGTTGAAGGATCACCTACTGTATTTAAATGACAAGGGCTACTTCATTCAGAGGTCATAAACTAAGCCTCCCCGAGTCTCGAAAATTGGCCTCCCTAATCAATTGGTCATCTTTCTCTGTAGAAGTTGACTTAAACCTTACCAATAAACTACATTACACGGATCTCAAACGATCTTTTGTCTAGCTTTTTTATTGTCTTTTGTCTTGTCAGGATAATGCACTCAGGTAACTATTTTTTCCTCTTAGATTCTTCTGGCGTGAGTATTTAATGTTTTATAACATTGTCTCAGTAACCGCTCATCTTAATACTTCTCTTAGGTGTTTCATTTCTAGTAATGCTTTTATTGGCCTATTCAGCCATGAGATTAGACGGCGGGGTCCGCCTTTTTGCCTCGAGGGAGTTTGCCCTCAAGCTCGCCATATATGTCTGTCCAAGTTGATCTCCTAGGTTATTTAGCCGAGCCGTCATGGTGGCTAACAAAGAGAGTAGTGGAGTCGCCAATGCTTGTTTTAATGTGGAGAAGGCAGTTGTGACTACGGTATTCAGAGGAATGTTTCGTTCAAGGCTACTTTAAACTGAAACTTCTCTCAATTTCTGTCAATTTTCATTTTTCATTTTGTTCCGTCTCTGTTATGATGTAAATTCAAATTTATTAAGTTTGAATGCGAAACGGATTTAAAGTATTTGTTTTGTCTCCATTTTTGTCCCAGAATTTATCAGATTTATTAAACCTATTTAACGTTAATCCTGATAGCAGCCAACATCCCTTTAGGCACACTCTGAGATGACATGGCCCAACTCTTCAACTGCAAGTAGGCTAAACAAACGCTTGTTACGTTTTTGAAATTTACTTATTTGTGAATACAAGATAGAAATATGGTTAGGTATTCTGCTTGCTTTGTCATTGAGTTACTATGGACTAAAATAATTAAAAAAAAATTAGCAATTCTTTTATATGCAGGAGCATTTGTTAGTTCATAAGAAATTATGACAAACGAAAAATGTCATTAATGAGTGTGGAATGTTGCCTTTTGAATGTTATCAAGAGCCATTCTTAGCTGAAGGTTTCTTCATATAATTCATGTGTTGGGCTCGAGTTTTGATTCAAAATTGACCCAAGTCAACATGGCTTAGAACAAAATACGGCCCGAATATTAAATGGGTCAAAAAGTTCGACCAAATTAATCCACTTTTAACTCACTAACTCGAACCCAATATGTATAAACCGTTCAACAGAAGACATAACAATTATTTGGGTCAGTCCAGTCAAATTTGAGTCAATTTAGAGTTAGTGTCAACCTAAATTCAACTTGAAAGATTAAAAATGTTAGGATTTCTAACGTGAACACTATCTGAAATAACTAATTTTTTAAGTTGTTAGTATGTCAGGTTTCGGACACACTAATTTTGTTGATGATGTGTATAAAGAACTGATAGGGGATGGTGCTAATTGATGTAAAATCTCCATGTTCCATTCATTTTCATTATTAGTAAAAATTGGGTAGCAATAGACCAAGGGAGATTTACATACATACCACTCAATTTCTATGTATTCACATATTACAACTTCATTTTTTACATATATGCCTGCCATGGGACATATATATGAAAAATATGTAATTCACTTTTAGAAGTTAAAATGGTGGTATTTTTTATGTAATATGAAATATTTGAGTTGTATAAATATAAAAAAAAGTCGAGTTTAAGTGTTAGATAATGCTGAGCAGCAAATGAAGAATACGAAACAGCATGATCGAATTTGGGATACCTCTATCATGCTTGAAATTCTTCTCAAACAATGAGTGTTTTGCAAAATGGATTCCTCCATTTCGTTTAGAACATCAAATTATCCAAAAAGAGGTCTTTCATGATCAAAAGAAGGGAGCACGGTGATAACGATGCAGTTGCGAATTCATGCTCAAATTGTCTTGATTGTTACCAAAATTTACTCAAATGACCTGTAATTCTAAAACAAATCGCGCGAGCGTGTCTGAGATATCAATTTTTTTTTGAGACGGTGCCCATATCGACTTGTTTTCATGCGCGAATAATTAACACATAAATCGATGCACTAAAATTTAAAATATTTTAAAATTAACTTACACTATTTGAAATGAGCGATGGGAAATTCGAAATAAAAAAAATCATTATATGAATATATATATATATATATATATATATGTATGTATGTATGTAAAACCTTTAATATTAAATTTTTCCCTCCCTAATACCCTGCTGCGCTACCCATGCTCCCCTACTTCCACCACCCAAATACACTTCTTTTTTTTTTTTTCTTT
>NW_018164720.1:475153-481176 GCF_001263595.1 Phalaenopsis equestris | reverse complement strand
CCCAAAGCATTCCTCCACTTCAACCAACCAACTTGAATTCTACTATTAACATCCCCATATATATCACAATCGCTTTGAACAACAGACCCATATAGCTTTATTGACAAAAAAAAAACAATAATAATAAAAAAACAATTACACCGATAAACAACAAATACAACACAACATTAAACTCTAATAAAACCCAAAATGAGCCAACCCAGACAAGGGAAGAAAAAAATGAAAAGCACTTACAATAAACCTTAGAACTAAATAAACAATACAAACAATCAAAGACCACAATGAAAAACAACCTCACCAAAGAACAACCAAGAGAGAAAAACCCTTCAATCATCAAAATCTCCAAGAGCATCCCAGGAAAAATAACTTCTGCAAACAACCAACATCTCCATGAATCCATCTAACAACTCCAAAGAGCCAACATGAAGAAAAACCTAATGAACAAAACCAGTAACCATGCTAACAATCAAAGAAAAGAGCTCCCTTAGAGCCACAAATAGATTTGAGAACAGAAAGATCCTCTCCAAAAAACCATAATCAAACAACAACTAAGAAATAAAGAAACCAACAGAAACAACAACCAGAACCTTAGAAACACCAGAATAATAATTAATAGAAGAAAGAGCTCAACCAAACCAGCATACAGTCCCAAATTACCAATCCAAATTTTGAAGAAAATACTGATCTAAATGAATAAATAGTCTAATTCACAGACTAAAACACCAGATTTTACAACTTAAGGTAAGACACTATAAAATGATACAGTCAAGAAAAAAGAATTAAGTGATAAAAAATAGATTAATTAAACGATTGAGAAAACAACTATGCTTAATGAATCAAACAATGTAGATGATTAAACAAGGAAAAAGCTTTAATGAATGGTTAATTTTCTAAGAAAGGAATTGTTACATCATAGTAGCCAAACCATCATCCAGTCCCAAAGTACTCATCCAAATTCAAAGAAAATAAAATCTTGATTTAAAGGAATAATAAGTTTAAAACACAGACTAAAATGGCAGATTATACAAATCATGTAAGATAAGACAATAGAAGATAATACAGTCAGAAAAAAGAAACTAAATTATACAAAATAGATTTACTGAACCTTTAAAAAACAACTAAGCGTACTGAATTAAACAATGTTAGATGAGTAAACCGGAAAAAAATTTCAAAGAATGGTAAATACTTTAAGAAAGGAAATGGTACATCCTAACTAAGCAAGAAAATCAACCCCAAAAGCAAAGAATAAGAGTAGTATCCATAACATCTGCTATTAAAGGGAGAAGAGAAAACACTAAACTACCAAAACAAAAGGGAAGTGACAAAAACCAAAATGGATAAAATAAAAAACAAAACATATATCTAACTCAAAAAGGAGCCACAACAATGAAATCAAATAAAGAGAACCAAGAACCAACAACAAAGAGATCAAAAAACAAACAATCAATAAAAACACCATAAATTACAAAACTTTAAAGGTTATAAATTAAAGATACAATTTGAAATATCTCTTTTTAAGTTTCAAATTTCTACTTTTATAAATGATAATCTAATGGATTCAATGAATAAGACTATCTACAAAAAAAATCTGTATTAATAAAAATTCATGAATTCCTTTCTGACCAAATATGATAGGCTATAACTTGTAAAGAAAAAAAAAATAAAATCTTTTTTGAATTTTGCAAGAGATGTTATCAGTATGATATAAAAATTGAAAAAAAAATAGAAGGGGCAGTAAAAAAAATTGCCATAAGACACTCTTATTCAACAGATAAATGAGAAAAAAAATATTCAAAGAAAAGATAGAAAAGATGAGCATGAGTTTCTAAATAATTGTCACAAAGTACAAAAATGTTAATATTTATTCCTTTAAGAGAAAGAATATCACAAGTAATTAAACTATTATGAATGATTTTCCAAGTCTGAATAGCATATTTAATAAAATATTCTTTAAACCAAATAAACTTAAACCAATCATCACGAGGCAAATGATTATATAATGACATATAAACAGTCTTATGAGAATAAGAATTAACTTGATCCCAAAGATATATACCATCATTAATGATAATAACAGACATATTAACATTTAAACATTAATTTGGAATAAGAGGTAATGACATTTATACACTCTAATAAGGGTAGTTTGAGGATGATTAAACACATCAATAATAATATCACTAAAATACACTTTAAGAGAGAAACCATTAAACCAATTATCATAGAAGAAAGTGAGACAATTATTTAAGGTAACCTGAAATTTTAAGTGATGCCTTATTTTATATGCTATCTTAACAATATCCTTTCAAAAAGAAATGGAGGAAGAATGAGAAGTAATCCAAAAAGAAATATAGTTATTCAAAATCCATTTAGATTGATATGAATTAACATTATAAATTTTTTAAAATAATTTTAGATTTACACATAACATTAATATTATACAAAGAAGGGATGTCGAGGGCACCATAAACTTTCAACAAAGTAATCCTGTTCCAAAAAATAATATGAAGTCTTTTCTTATTATATCAGTATGTAAGAGAAAATTAGAAATCATAAAAGTAATTTTTTTTTAATACTTTTAGAAATAACATAAGAACAAAGCTAATACTACAAATAACTCTTGATAGTAAACCTAACAAGTTGAGGTCTACTAGCAACAGATAATAGCTTTCACTTTCAACTAGCTAACCACTTATGAAGTTTATCAATAATAACATATCAATCAGCTATAGCCAACTTAGAAGTTTTTATAATAACTCATGAGTAATTCCATTATAATGGTTTAATAGCAAAACCACAAATATTGCTAAATTAATTTTGAGTAATTTCATCAACAAACTTAGACAAAATAATAGATGACTTAGGGTCTGTTTAGGGCAGCTGCAGCTTATCCAGCTTATGCTGATAAGTAGTTTATCCTGATAATCTGTTGATAAGCAGTTTATTCGAATAAGCTGGCTGGCTGTTTGGTTTGTACGTTTGAAAAAAAGCTGATTCTGGCTAAATAATCATTATGCCCATGTTTTGGATAAGTTGTTTAGCTGTTTGGTTTGTGTGTTTTGTAAACAACTGATTTGCAGATTTTCTTAGTTAAATGAATAATCTGTCACGCAGAAGTTGTACTTTTCTCAACAAAACAACAGTCTATTTGTGTTAGATATTTTAGAACCAATTAATCCTCTTTAGGCTCATTCGACACATATTGACCTCCCAAAAATCCAACATTACATTGATTTATATGGAATGCGACAAGTTTGTAAAGTTCAACTGTTAAGACATGAAAATACAAAAGAGTTGAGTTACATTTATATCACTAAAATATTTATGATCACTTCAAATATATATTTTCTTCTGCTTACACATTGCAATGGAGACCCAAATATCACTTACATGCAATATCAAACGAAGCAAATCACCCACCAAAGTAGACATAGGAAAGACATTTGTATCAAAGCTTGAATATGTAATGCCATCCAATCCATTTACAGTAAGGATACAATGGGTGCTTAAATAACAGATCAAGTAGCACGCAAAGGTTAGGCACTGTTAATTTGAAGTGAAAGGCCAACATAGACAACATACTCGCATAGTAATCAAAACTTGTTGAAATCAAGCCAAACCAAGCAAGTTTACAATCCATAAGTCATTGCCGAGCAAGTTTACAATCCAAGACAAACCAAATTTGTTGAAATCAAGCCTACCATCCCAAATTCAACTATCCAACGACAAAAATCAACATGATACTTATTTTATTTTCAAGATATGCTAGCATTGGACTATCAATTTTCTTTCTCATTTTTTTCACGCTTATATCATACGTCCATCATTTTCGTTTGTTCTAGACTTTTTAAATGCCCAAATCACTTAATTTTACTCATTCTACTTTATATTTAATATCCAACTGTTTCTGTAATACAATACTTTCTCACACTGTCATTTCAAACTTTGTCACAATTTTAACTCAATATTCTCATTTATTCAACACTCAAATCAGCTATCGGTGATCCTTTTCATTTCACAAAGCACAGATTCATGTAACATGAAAAAAACATGAAAACCAAAACGAATTTGTCTTGAACAAGTGTTGTCATCGGTCATCATCAGTCATTGGATCACAAGTTGTCACCAGCATCAAACAAACTTTACATACATTAAAATACTTATCTAAAACTAACATTAAACTTGATAAAAACAATAACCTTCAAAGATACTGAACTCATTATCAATCTGGAGGTGCTTGAATGCACTGCATGCTCGCCAAACCTTCTCCTTTGCTTTCCAGTAGTAGATATCCTAAAACCAAACCACGATACATACAAACTCGGGAATGTGAAGATAAAACTCATAAGAGGTCAAACAGAGATGAAAGAAAACAGATATATAGAGGATCAATTCAAGCAATCTTGCCCTTTTACTTTCAAAGCCTTTACCATTAACATTCACAACTATGGAAAGAAAAGTTGTGGGTAAAGAACAACGACAATGAGTTTGTAGGTGAGAAGGAAAGAAAGCTTCTAGTAAGGAAGAAATCGAATATTTCTTCAGCAGCTAATGCCTAACATCAACGTAGAGGCGGTCGGCGGCTCGTTCCCAAACGATGCGTCTGCAGCGGATCTCCAACGGTGTAGGGAGGTGAGAGAAGGGGAATGATTCCGGCGGAGGCGATCGTGGAGATACCAGCGAGATTGGCCATTTGGGGTGCGGAGATTAATGAAGAGGAAGTGCTGGGAGGCACCGACGACAAGGCAGACAAAGAAAAGAAAAGGGGAGAAAAGGAAGAAGTGTCAGGCCGTGATACAGCGACGAGGAAGGGATGATGCGATCGCGAGACTCGAGCGATGCAAAGGATGGCGGTTGTCTCTTGCGAGCGAGGGAGAAGGGCACCTAAGGAAATAAACAATCGAAAACGCGACCCGCAGGGGTCACCCCGCTGGCCGCGTGTTTCACAAAATTAAAACACAGTTTTTAGATACGCACGCGAACGTGCGATTCACCACTAGGGCGGCTTTTTGAAAACACTGTCCGCAGTTTTAAGCTATCCCAAACAGACCATTAAAAACATTAACAAACAAAGTAGTGACTCTAGTAAACTTAATCAAAGTATCTTTAATATTAGTGATAAATTTTAAATCAGCTTTCCCAAATAAAAGGATATCTTCAGCATAAATTAAATGAAAAAAAAATAATTGAAAATGATTCCTACCATTTAATTTAGAATCAAGAGTAACAACCAAAGCATAAATAATAATAACAAAAAGAAAAGGATGGAGAGAGGACATCCTTGCCTCAAGCTGGTTGTGGAAGAGAGAAATAACCTTTTAGCTCACTGTTAATAATCTTCCAGTAATTAACATCCTTAGTACAAGAGACAATCCAATTAATGAATATATGAGGAAAACTAAGTTTTCTCATTCTTTAATAAAGAAAATGTCTATTAACTTTATCAAAAGTCTTAGATATATTAATTATAAAACAAATTTTTTTAGCTGAATTTTAGAATTAAAATCATAAAATAATTCATTAGCAATATTTATATTATCAGCAATATCATGATGAAATCTGTAAAACAATTAGCATCATTTTTTTTTAATACTCATAATAGCTAGGGCTGTCAAAACGGCTCGTTGTTCGCGAACAGCTTGTATTCGACTCGTTAAGAAGTTCGTGTTCGGCGAAAACTCGTTAATTTCGTTCGATAAGTTAACGAGCCGAACATGAACTAAGATGTGTTCTTTGTTGTTCGGCTCGTTTTGGCTCGAAATACTACTCATCAAGTTTATATATATATATATATATATATTAAGTAGTATTTAAAAAAAATCTAATTGACTACAATGCTACACAGATTTATAACCAATTAAAATATTGATTAAGAAAATAGAATAAAAATTATTAAATTAGATTCAAATGATGTTTTAATATAAATAATAATTTTTAAATCTTGCCCAAATCCTTATTATCTTATGGCTACATGATTAGGGTTGTTAAAAGTACTCTTTGTTCGTGAACAACTCGTGTTCCGG
>NW_018164720.1:449545-474947 GCF_001263595.1 Phalaenopsis equestris | reverse complement strand
CGACAGGGGCTGAGCATGGCTCGCTCGTGTTCGGCTCGTTTACACCCCTAATAATAGCAGTGTGTTTAACTCAATAAGGAAGCCAAAAATAATAAAAAAAAAAATATTTAACAAAAGTAGTGAATACAAAACCAACCGTATTCCAATAATCTTTGAAAAACATAGAAAAAAAAACCATCAGACGCAGGAGCTTTATCAAAACATATTGAAAAGAATATGTTTGCAATATCTTCACTAGAAGATAGAATAAAAATGAGTAGTCTTTTATAGAAACATTTATAAATAGAAAAAGCATTTTTTCATATTTTTATAAATAGAAAATGTTAGCATTGGTTACATCTTTTTGAATCAAGGGGAAGCTTGTCTAAGCTAATCGATGCATGAAGGCTGCGAAGCTAAATTAGATTTCATCTCATTATGCTTTAGCTTTAGCTCAGCAGTATGATTATATAAGGTTTTGTACTAATTCCATTTCCAATTTTGCATCTGAATTAAACAAGCAAGATACATAAAGTTATTGAAATCCACTAACTTGCTAGGCAAATGAGGTAAACATCACATTTTTTTCATTAATTCGAACAATACAATTAAAATCTCTGAGAATAATCCAAAATTAACAGCGATGCCGGAACGATGGAATTGTGGGATCTTGACCGGTGCTGGTTAACATAATTAAAATATTCCCCATTTTCTTTAATTATTTTTGACGACGACGAACACCATTTCAAAACACATTACACAAGAGCACACTAAATAACAATAAGAATGTGGAATAGGTCGTTTAAGTTATGTCTTTTCTCTTCTCTCTTTTTTGTTCATAACGAGGCGACGACGTCATTGGGCAACATTCAACCTTCATGCAACGATCGAGACTACAACTTGAAGCGAAGGATGGCTTTAAACGAAATCTTTTATAGTGTTAAACAACCTACATCATTATAAATTTGAGGTTGTTCGTCTAGTGTGACATAAATCCTCATGCTATCTTTTAGGCATTCGTACGATCGTATGTCATACGATATAAACCCTAAACTCTTTAGGATTCTTAGGTCATCGTTCGGTATGACATAAATCCTCTTATCTTTCTGGGCCGTTTTTATGATTGTATATAATGCAGATATAAGTCTCGAATCTCTAAATAAATGGCAGGATTAAAACATTAAATAACATTTCTTTCAAAGATGCAAGCCAAACCATAGATTAGTTTGGAATGTCATTGAAGATTCTTCACGACATCTTCTACTATTCATTCCTTTGGGTGCTGAAAATAACTGTTCAACATTGAGTTTTTCCCATTTGACTTTCCTACAAGTAATTGTGGTAACTAAATGTTAAATTCTTGAAGATGAAATCCTTGTCTTAATCAAGAGTTTTCTTAGGTGTTTCGATTGCCTAAAATGTAATTAACTATAAGAGTTTGTCTTTATAGGAGAATTAAGAATTCAGATAATCTAAATCATAGCTAATTCTTGTATTAGACAAAGTAATTGTCGGTCTAAAACTCTACAGATCAAAATAGAGTAACAAATTTCTGAGTTTAATAGTTAAGCCTACTAAAAAGTGATACGCTTATTTTTCAAAATGACATATCACCTGTAGTATTTTGCACAAGTATTTAAACTATTAGACATGTGAGATATGTTCGGTCCCATTTTTCAAAATCAAAATACTATTTTTCAAAACTAAATTATATATACATACTAAAGAAATTTATCGTCAAAACAAAAAATCAACCAACAATTATATTTAGGGAAATTTAGATACATAGCACACAATTTGAGTGCTAATGTGTAAAAATAAAAGTTTAGGTGTGATATATGTAAATACATAAGAATTGTGTTCTATGTATGTAAATTCCGCTATTTATCTAATGCATGAAGATTGATAGCAGTCCATTTGGAAAAATTACATGGTGGTCTTAAGCTGGGGGTAGTCAAGTGAATCTTCAATATTGTCATCCTCATCATGCAGCATTAAGGCAAACATTTGTCCTTTACAAAATTTTACATTCTATATTTCACAACAAAGTTCTTCTTTCCATTATTTTTATAACTATTAATTTTATTATTGGTAAGTTTTGGCATCACTTTTGATGTCATTTGTGTGGGATGTCCACTTAAATAATATAATACTATGTTCAGTCTCTTGTGGCCCGCATCCATCAGGACCCCTAATAAGTGTTTTGAGCACAACACTTGGGTTGGTGCTGATTTAGTCTTACACAGGAATGCTCACCGTTGGGTGGCATCAATTTTTAACACCAGACACAACTGTTGATTATTCTGATGTTTAAAGGTTGTAATAGATCTACTCGAAGCCACTCGTTGTCAAAGGGAAATCACTGAACACTCATATTTACGTTTGGGAAAAATTGAGGTTCAGACTGACACACCCTTGTAGGGGACCGGGACGCTTGTCGACACTAAAATCTCCAAATTGAAAGGCCTAAAATTTTCATTTTTGAGTGAAGGGGCTGTATTTTAGTAATAAAAAGTTCCTCACAGCTCATGAATTCATAAAAACCTTTGATGAGCGCCCGATATGCAAATTAAGTTTTGGACCATTATGACAGTATTAGGGTCTCAACCAGTAGTATTCGCTTGATATGACAGTCTCGATGTTCATATCAATGTTAGAGAACCTATTTTCACTCCTGGATGGGTTTTGATTGACTGGGGATCCACAATAGGCAATCCACACAAAGCCGCGCACACGCGAGAGGGAAAGAAGCAAAGAGGCAAGCCCCCTTGGGGGCTTGGGCACTCATGTGCCAAAAATAGGTGCCCAAGTGCCTAACCCATGGTTTAGCACCTCCTAAAGATGTGCTACTCGACCTATGAGCTTGAGCACCCATCCCCCTATTTGGCTCCTCCTAAAGCGACATCATTTGCTCTATAGGCATCTGAGCGCCCAACTTTCTGTGTCAATTTTTGTCAACTTGAGTGCGCTTTGCTTGAGCATCACAAAAAAAAATGCCTTAAACGCTGAGTGGGAGGCGTTTTTGAGCCCACTTTAGCACTCGGGCGCTAGACATTCAAAACGTGGTGGCTTTAAACTAATGTGCCTTTCTTTCAAGTTAAAAAATCTCATTTAACCCTGTTCTTTTACCATTTTTGTGAGGAGACCAAGTAATAGAAGGGAATGTTTCCATTTGTGCATGGAAACCCGTGGAAAGGACGGCTAGGCAGCATTAACCCCATGGACATTGCAGAAGAGATAACATGGATAGGGGGAGCCGCTGGCATCGAGCAAAGGATCACTCATTCAAACTCATTTCGGAAGAGAAGCAAAGGGAGCATTTTCGAGAGCTCAGAGAGGCTTTTGGATGATTTCTTCCAATGTCTTCTTAATCTCCTTCTTCCTCATGGTTTATTTGAGCGGGTTCATCATTTTTGGGAGAGAATAGAGTAGTGCGAGGATTTCCTTGGAGCTTCCTTGAACTTTCCTTGTAGAGGAAAAATTCTTCCCTCATTGGAAAAGCAACGAAGCTATCTTCACCGGTGCAACGTAGGAGCTTGGAGCAAGCTGAGAGCATGCTACTCCAATATCCGTGAAGGGATAAAGCTTCTAAAACTCTTGCAATTTCATTTCTAATAGATTTAATGTTGAAGATTTAAGGTTTTGGATTTCGTGTCAGATGAAGTCCCCTTAGGTTAGGAGCTTTTCTTTGAAAGTCCCCATGAATACTTGAGTGATCACTCCAAACCCCTAGATCATTGATCCCAATGGTAGGAATTCGAATTTTGCACAATTTTTTGTGGCTCCAAGCTTCTATGGAGAGATTGGAGCACTTGGGACTTTGAGGATGAAAAAGCACCTTAGCTATCTCATTCTCTAAGTTGTGAAGGATCTTTCTTCAAAGAATTGAAGAAAATCCCACTTCATTTGCCAACTTCAGAGGTAGATTCACTACACATTCATAAATCAAAGCATATGATTCTATGTGAGAAAGCTATGACGAGTTTAATTTGTTATCAAATATGTGGGTTCGCATTTGTTTGCACGTCAATCATGATTTTTTGCATGTGACATTCTGCATGTGTCGGCTTGATTGGTTGCTCCAGCTCAATCAAATGATCACTTTAGTTCAATCGACCACCCTGTCACTATCATTCGATCACTTTGGTTTGTGAAGGCCACCTGTTTGGAGCCCCTTTCCTTTCGACGGGTCCCGCCCCAGTCCCTACTATTCTGATGTGTCATTTCTGGGGCGGGACCCTTGGCTAATCTGGGGAGTCGCTAGCTTGTCCATCGTCGTATAATCTCTTCTCTGACTGACCTCAAAATGAATAAACATAGAGCTGTGATCTGGCCGATTAATTTTTGAACTTATCGGATATTCTATGGGGGTGGCATGTCAATCTAGTCGGAATCTGAATTTTCCACAATTTTTGGTGGGTCCAATCTTCTATGGAGAGATTGGAGAACTTGGGACTTGGAGGATGAAAAAGCCCCTCGGCTATCTCATTCTCTAAGTTTTGAAGGAACTTTCTTAAAAAAACTTAAGAAAACTCCACTTCATTTGCCAAATTCAAAGGTAGACTCGCTACACATTCATAAATCAAAGCATATGATTCTATGTGAGAACGCTAGGACGAGTTTAATCTGTTATCAAATATGTGGGTTCACATTTGTTTACACATCAATCATGATGTTTTGCATGTGTCGGCTTGATTGGTTGCCCTGGCTCAATCAACTGATCACTTTAGTTCAATCGACCGCCCTATCACTATCATTCGATCAATTTGGTTTGTGAAGGCCACCTGTTTGGAGCCCCTTTCCTTTCGATGGGTCCCGCCCTAGTCCCTACTATTCTGATGTGTCATTTCTCTTGTTTGGTTTCTTTGGGGAGTTGCTAGCTTGTCCACCGTCGTATAATCCCTTTTCTGACTGACCTCAAAATGAATCAACTTAGAGCTGTGATCTGGCCTATTAATTTTTGAACTTATCGGATATTCTGTGGGGGCGGCATGTCAATCTAGTCAAAATCTGAATTTTTCACAATTTTTGGTGGCTCCAATCTTCTATGGAGAGATTGGAGAACTTGGGACTTGGAGGATGAAAAAGCCCCGTGGCTATCTCATTCTCTAAGTTGTGAAGGATCTTTCTTCAAAGAATTGAAGAAAACCCCACTTCATTTGCCAAATTCAAAGGTAGATTCACTGCACATTCATAAATCAAAGCATAGGATTCTATGTGAGAACGCTAGGACGAGTTTAATTTGTTATCAAATATGTCAGTTCACATTTGCTTGCATGTCATTCATGATGTTTTGCATGTGACATTTTGCATGTGTCGGATTGATTGATTGCCCCGGCTCGATCAACTGATTATTTTGGTTCAATTGATTGCCCTGTCACGATCAATCGATCACTTTGGTTTGTGAAGGCCGCCTGTTTGGAGCCCATTTCCTTTCGACGGGTCCCGCCCCAGTTCCTACTCTTCTGATGTGTTGTTTCTCTTGTTTGGTTTGTCTGGGGAGTCACTAGCTTGTCCATCGTCGTATAATCCCTTCTCTGACTGACCTCAAAACGAATCAACTTAGAGTTGTGATCTAGCCGGTTAACTTTTGAACTTCTCGAATATTTTGTTGGGGTGGCATGTCAATCGGCACTTATATTTTGTTAGGATTTGCATTTATGCCTTTGGGGGTTATGAGATAACCTAAGAACTTGTCGGGTGATACTTCAAATGCATTTTAAGGGTTTTAACCTCATATTATATTTTTTTAAGGTTTCTAAAGTTTCTTTTAGGTCTTTTATATGATGTTCTATCGTTCAACTTTTCACAAGGACATCATCCCCATATACCTCAATATTCTTTTCTTTCTGATTTGTAAAAAAATACATCCATTAAACACTAATACATGACTCAGACATTTTTAAGCCCAAAAGGCATTAAATCATAGCAGAACACTCCCTCAGTCGTAATAAAGGCGGTCTTCTCAGTGTCCTTCAGGTGCATCCTGATCTGATGACAGTCGGGGAAAACGTTTAGGAAGCTCATCATCCAGTTTCCTACGGTTGTGTCTACCAGGGCGTTGATCCTCAAAAACAGGTAGCAATCCTTCGGGCATGCGGCATTTAAGTTAGTGAAATCGACACACAAACTCCACTTCCCATTGGCTTTCTGGACCATGACTATGTTTGAGATCCAGGTGGGGTATTGCACCTCTCATATTTATCTTGCCTCCTGCAGCTTCAACACCTCCTCCCTGATGGGTCCAACAAGTATGGTCACCGAGTTCCTCGCCTTCTACTTGATCGGTCAAACCATGGGGCTCACATTCAATCTATGACAATCAACATCAACCGATATCCTAGACATCTCTACGACAGACCAAGCAAAGAAGTCGCGGTAGTCTCGAAGCATTCAAATTAGAATCTCATATCTCCTGCATCAAAATTGTCACTTATTTGGAAAGATTTAGCGGATTCGCCTTCACCGATTGGAATTTCTTGGGTGGCCTCACTAGTCTCAAGGTCGCGTTCTTCCGGTTCTGCAAGTTGAGCAGCTCTTGCTCCATGCTTCCGATCGCCCAGAGGTAACAAACTCGGGACTGCTCCACATCTCCCCGACAGTGATTATTTCACAATTTCCCAAAAACTTGATTGCAACATGGTAGGTGGACAACATGGCTTTGAAGCAATTCCGCGCGGGTAACCAAAAATGACATTGTAGGTTGAGGGAAAATCCACAATCAAGAAATCTTATGTCTCCATAAACTGCCTCTTTCATTCGCCCCAAAATGGCATTGGTCTCAATGCCTCCTTCCTTTCACCTGAAAAACGAAAAAGTGTGTTGTCAGGCGCTACTGACTCATCGGTTCGAAGTTTAAACTTACCAAACACTGACTTAAACAAAATGTTCATTGAGCTGCTAGTGTTGATAAGGATACTCTCGACTTGAAAGTTACTAATTATTCTCGTACTGGCTATAGCTTGTTGTGGGGGCTCTCCATTGGGGAAGATCATCATCTGTGAATGTGATGGAAAGACAACCTCTTCTCGTCAACATTGATGAGAGGTTGCACAACTTGCTCGTCTTTGTACTCTTTTGGGAGCTCTGCCCTAGGGCATATGTTCCTCCTAGGATAGTCGGGACTATCCCGACGACATGGACAACATTCGTCCGGGCGGGCCCCTGTGGGGCCTTTAGCGTTTGTGCCTTCCCATGTCTCTGACCCGAAAGCCTTCAGCTTCCCGCCTTGATCAACTCCTCGATGAGACTCCGAAGGTGCCTACATTCCTTTGTGTCGTGGTTATGATCTCGATCATACTTACAACAATTCCTCGAGGCTCGGAGGAAAACTTCGACTCTCATCGATGCGAGTTCCTTGAAATACTATTTGTTCTAAAAAGCTTCGACGATTTCCGCCATCGACACCCTCAAAGAGGTAGCTCACAAGCCATCACAATCTCTGTATGGTTGTTCATAACATTGTGCCATCCTCTCATAGTATCGGGCTAGCTGTTGGTCTTGATTCCTTATTTGGCCACTGCGCTAGTTGTATGTTCCGGTCCTTCCATTGTCGCAACAGGAACGGTCATCTTTAAAACAGCATCGAACGAACGGTCTATGCTCCTTCCTCGATTTTGACCCGCCGCCCGGTGGAGCTCTCTTATGGGCATGGCGCCCTTCTGATTCTCAGTTGGGGGTACTCACCGCCGCTAGCATGTGTTTATTAGCTCTCTCCAATTGCTTGGCCAAATCTTCGAGTTTGTTAATGTTGGGTTGCAGGATTACCTATCGGACCTCAAGGCTTGCTTGAAGGCGTCTATGGCCGCGTCGGATTTGAGATCTTTCATCTCCAACATTTCCTTCTGGAAGCGTGCTATAAATGAGTGCAGGCTCTCGTGCTCGCCTTGCTTGAGTTGCCACAAGGACTGCATGCTCTTGGTGGATTTTCGGGCGTCGACGAATTGCGCCCTCGTGAAATCAGCAAAGTTGTTGATGCTCCCGACTGGAACAACATGGAACTTAAAGACTGACGACCTCACAGTGGTAAAAAACAGATGACACTTGAACGCGTCTGAGATTTTGAGTAATTATAAGACCAACTTAAATGCAGCGATATGATCGATAGGATCTGACAGCCTCTTACAAGTTTTCAAGGCCAACAATTTGAATTTCTCTGGGGGCTCCGCTCTAGACCCCTAAATGGAGAAATGATTCTCCGACTGATGTGGCACCTTAGTGGGTTCTACGTGTTGTCTTTTCACCTGTGCATATCCTGCACTATCTTGATACTGTGAGTCGCCGGCCCCCTCAGGATTGTTTTCTGCCCTTCTACAGTTGTGCGCCGACGCAACTTCTGTGGTTGGCTCTGTCCTTGTCGGGTTTGATTTTCTGTCAGGGCTATGACGACCCTCAAGGCTTCATCAATCTAATCCAATTCCCACTCCATGGTCAGAGTTCTCATCTCCTACAGTTATCTCTACATACGCTCCTCGATGTTGCCTCGTAGGGGAGCTACGTTGGTCACTACTCTTTGGCCACTCACTTATCTCAGTGTCATTGTGCTCATCTTCTTGTTGATGGCATAACTTCACGCTTACCTCAACTTTAGGATGTTAAATCTAAATATGTCCTGGAGACATGCCTAAGGAATAGAGCGTTGAAGGATGAAAGAAAAAGAGAGAGAGAGAGAAGAGCAATAACACAAAGATAAACAATAAATTTGCATAACCTTTATTCATGATATGGACCTCCTACTTATAAGAACGATTCATCTTATAATTACATATTGTACCCCTAAAGAATGTAGGTATGACGGGAGCATTTCAATCCTTACATAAAAATGACCCATGAAGCCCATAAATTTGGTCAGGTGACCGTCAGACCGGTCGGCCATCAAGCTGGGTGGTCGTGGTCCCATGCAACTATCATGTCGGATAACCATGAGGCCTGGCGACTGTGAGATCGGGCAGATGTGGGGCCAGGCGGCCATTAGGCCGAGCGATTGTGTGGCTAGGTGGTCGTTAGTCTGAGTGGATGTGAGGTCGGAAGCCTGTGGAGCAGGACAACCTCTAGGCCGAGCGGCTGTGGGGCGGGGCGGCCATTAGTCTAAGCGGCTGTGATGTCGGGAGGCTGTTAGGCTAGGTGGTTGTGGGGCTGGACAGCCGTTAGGTTGAGCGACTGTGAGATCGGGCAACCGTTAGTCCGTGCTGCCGCAAGGACAGACAAGAACTTGCTGAGATTTCAAATTGACCATTCATGAATTGGAGGATCCGATTTTCCTTCCTGAGCTATCTGGCTTGAAGAGTGACATACTCATCCTACTGGGCCTGATCAAATGAATTTTTCAGAGGTGATCTTCCTTTTATCCATCTGAGGACGCCTTCCCAATATGTGGAACTAGTCAGCTGAGCACGCAGTCCCGGGTCATCCTAAGTAGGCCCCAAGGGTCACGTCACCCGCTTTGTCATCCGCAAAATGTCTTTGCGATTCATGCTGACACATTTTCAATGTACAGACGCATATATAAAAATTGAAGTTTAGTTGTTGGATATGTAAATACAAAAGTGGAATGTATGTAAATCTTTCTTTTTGTATCCCTTCTCATATATATGACTCCATTTATAATACAAGTCCCGCCATTCTATTTCCCTATATCAACCAAGAAGTGACTTTTATCTCCAAGAATCGAATTTGAGTTGTTCTCTGCTTCCGAATGTCACTTCTTGGTCCCAGTGCACGATTTGTTAGTTCACTGTAAAAGTCACTTATTTGCCTCAACTACAAGTCCCGCTTAAGCACGAGCCAAATAACCCATAGTTTACTTAGGCAAATAGAGGCACTTGATCTTGATGAATAACTCACCCATTTCATCTTTTCGCACTTTTGGAAGCATTAAGCCACTTAGAGGCATTACAGTTGCATTATTGTCAGACGTTTGCATTTATGAGTTGTGCGCTATCAATTGTTGAAAATATGACAGTAAAGGCGTAAAATGGTGATAATCACTTGTTTAAAATGAGATTCGCATGATATTCAGCTAAAAAATAGAACCAAGGAGCCAGGAGAAATTTTATAAGTACAAACACTCCCTTATTTATAAGAGATTTTCTAAAACAATGAAGAAAAATAAAGAAGGAAGTTACTAAAGGTTAAATAAAAGGAAGTAATTTGGGAGCTTTCATAAATGATAACTTAATAATGAAATAACACTTCAGATAGAGCATCTTTCTTAATGTAGAATAACGAAGTTAAGACATGTCTCATTGCTGCGTTGATGACTTCTTTGATATTGACAATATGGCATTATATGCTGATAGTGTGTTATGTCTTGTTCTCCAGTAGAAGAAAAACTAAAATCTAAAAATGGCTTTAGCAGGATAGGTGTCTAATATAGTAAGGGTGACGCATTGTAAAACTTCACTAAAAAGACATGCTATTTCTAAGAGCTGGAAGAACTTCCTAGTAAGGCTGCAAAAGAATTGAGTGCTTGATAAGTTACTTGTAGCTCGGCTCGATATAAGATTGTTCGTGTTCATCTGATTATCTAAATGAACAAGTTTGGATGTATTAAAAAATACTCAATTATTAAATGAACAAGCTTGAACAACTCCTTATTTGATTTGTTTATGGTCGCGAACAATATGATTTTAAATTTGCAGACAAACTCGATGAATAGTTTCATTTAAAGTTCATGAATAAGCTTGTGAATAAGCATTATTTAATACTTATGAATAAGATTAGTTAAATCAATTAAGGCTCAATTTAAAATATATTTGAATTAAATTAAATTTTATTCTTTGATTCATAGTATAGAAAACAAGATAAAAATTTCTTTGCTTAGTTGTCAATTTATTTTATTTGTTTGTTTAATAGCTCGTTCATTTAAACTCGTTTATTTTTATAAGTTCAACAAATAGCTTATTTATAAGCTTTATAAAGCTCGTTTGATTGAAAAATAAATAGTTCAATTATATTAACTCGTTACATTGTTCAATAAGTCTCATTTAGTTAGTAAATAAGTAATAAAATATCACTAATTTTGACTTGCTCAATAAAAGACATTTCGATTGCAATTAAGTAGTTTGAAATCACTTGTTATTATCATCATATGAACCAAATTGATTGATAAAGAATGAAAAATGAGCTAACTGTGAACATAAACACAAAAGTTCTTTATAAACAAGTTCGAGCTTGAACACATCCCTGGTCGACTCAGCTCGGTTCGTTTGCAACCCTACTTACTGATGATTAAGAAAGAGGTGATGTTTAATAGAGCATATAGTGATCTTATCTAGAAGCGAAACCAGTCACTTTTTTCAGGGAAGGCAAACTATCTCTCTAGACTTAACATGGCAGGAACTATGGTAACGAAGAGCAAAATAATATTTAAGAAGAGGCAGAACAGATATTTTAAGAGAGGCAAAACACCAAATTGCCCTTCTAAATAAATAAAAATCTGAATTTGAGAGGGGCAATTGCCCCCATGGGTCCGCCCCTGATCTCATCAGTCATGATCTGTTTCATTCTATTTTAAAAAAGGCATGTAATGGTAATAGCATGAACAAAAATAATCACTATTGGCGAAACTCCCTCTGTAGCTTCATTACTAGAAAACACCAGATGTTGGATTTGCTTATAAAAAAATATTTGATAATCAATATAAAAAATGAGACTAATTTGATAGTGTTAAGTATGGGATCTTAGTTTTTTCAAGAATTTGAATGGCCGAGAAAGAATGAGGATGAAATTTCTTAAAAGAATTGCACGAAAGCTTTCCTAAGAAAATGTGAATAAAGCATAATCTATTTAATGAAATCAACAAACAATTTAAGAAGAATTAACGATCTATTCTTTATTGTTTATGAAGCAATATGGATTTTTTATAGCCATGCAGTTTATGCATATGTTCAGCAAAACTTAATGCTAGACAATGAAATAGGATGATTAGTAGATAAATAAATAGTATCAGCATTTATTTGTAAATAAACTCACAAAAAAAGAATTAAAGTTGTGCCAAAATTGACTCATGTGTGCCAAAAATGTCCACTAAATCGAGTTTTACTGTAAAAAAAAAAATAGAAGTGGGAATCGCGTGAAGCTGAATGATTTTGTAAAGAAATAAACAAGCTATGTGCAAAGCATTTATTGTGTTGTTGAAACTAAAAGGTTGGCCATCTTAGAGAAGCAACAAACTATGATAAAGATAAAGTTATATTTGTTGGAGATCCTGATAAACTTAGGAATGAAGTCCAATTTAATATCTTTCCTATAAAATTTGGATGAAAAATGGCATGCAATTTTCAATGGTTTGCTTAATCACTTCACCACAGTGGCTAGTCTAAACATTGAATAATGACATAATTACCCCAAAAGAGAATCTCTCAGAGATGTCTATAGAAAATAGATGAGTAATCCTTAAGAATTTAAAAATCATCATGATGTGTGAAAAATAACAAACAAAAAGTGGAATGGAATTTTAGCAAGCATAGATTCTCTTCAAAAAAAAAATCATCATGATGTGTAAATAAGAAAGTAGAATAGAATATTAGTGTTAAGCGAAGCATATATTCTCTTAAAATTAGAGCTTGAAGTTCTGTCTTCTTTGGCTGGAAAAGGCTAGGAATTAAAATAGACATCAAGGTCAAGAAGTAATAGTTATTGACATGAGTTAGTGTGGTGTAAGTTCTCATTATTAGAATAAAGGACAAACTCATGAGGAAAGATATTGATAAGTTCTTTAGGCCCTCATTTTTCATAATAAGGGATAAACTTGTGTGATAGAGATGATGACATTGGTATTATAAGGCATGGATGACTGCATAAAGCTAATGATCAAATTGAAATAATATTGTTTAATCTCATTAAGAAAAATGGGCTATGAGATGTCCTATCTTAATTAAACATCATGGGAGACTTGGTCATTTTAAATGTAATTAATTTAAAGTAAAGTTGGTCAAAGGTGGCTATTATAATACTTCATTTTTTGTGACAACTTTTAGCGGATCCATGATCATGCATTCATGTTAAACCTTCCAGTAAATTTATGGTAAAACATAGCTATGCTACAAAAGCTATAAGCCAAAATCATAGATTAAACCAAAAATGCTATAAACTTTGAGAAATTCAATCAGCTAAGACAATAAACACAGGAAAATGAACCTTTGTTTGTTTGAAAAAAAAATGCATTTAATTTGATTTATGTTATCTTTAGGGTATCCAAAACTGACGGATTGTGACCAATGGTGATAAAGCTTAAGATGCCATCCACTAAAAGACATTTGATGATAAATGATGTAGTAATTGGTCCATGACTCACCGGCATATCAAAATGCTTACAAAAATCTGCTCACCTTTCAAAAATAGTTTTCCACTCATCCTCTATACAGATATATAGCTAGTGGTAGCTACATTGCAAACTATTTAAAAAGTGAACCTAAGGGGTTGTTTAAAACAATTATTTTTTAATTTATTATTTTTACTTTATTTTGTTAATGTTTTGATTTGAATTAGAACATATTTGGTTATACTAATTATTTTTAAAAACACTATACAATTTAGGTGTTTTGAGTGTTTTTAAGATAAGGTAAGGTGAGTTGATTTTTAAAATAAAAAATAAAAATATATAAAAACATACAGACGAAACATGCTCTCAAAAATACAAAACAAAGATGAAAATAAAAATAGAAAACAAAAATGAGAACATACAGACCTTAAGCATGACATCTAAATGTGATACAGGAACGTGATCAAGTGATGTTTGATGATGATCATTTTGATGATCCGACTATCAAAACACATATATCAAATCTCATCATCCTAAAAAAAAAAGGAAGAATGCAGGGATGAGATAAATATCAAGTTCAACTTTAGTGAAGCCTTTAGTTGAGATGCCTACCATTAAATTATTTTCTCAAGTTTAGCATGCTTCTTATGACTAGCCCTGTAATAATAAAGAATAGCTAAATTTATATCATGGACAATCATTAACATGTTGAATGTCTTGTATAGGAGGTGTCTTGTATAGGAGGAATAATCATCAGGGATAATCATTTCCCATAATGTGTTTGTTAACAATACAATTATTCTACTAACTAATATTGATAATATATTAGAATAAGTTGACTTCCACCAGTTCACCATGTTCTTCGCAGAGTTTGAGCTACTCTAGAATGAGTTTATGACGCCCAAAATGAGTTCATGCAAATTTGAGCGAGTTCTTCTTTTATCATTTCAACTTTACCGATCCGGCCTAAATCAATCCAAATTAACTAGCACCAACAATTTGGACAAACAGAGTCCACTGATTTTATAAATTTATAAATACCTAGCTAACAGATCAAATAAAATCACTTTCAAACCAAAACATTAACATTAATAAATCAAAACCTTTCAAAAACATCCTTTTCATTCAACCACTCTGCACTTCTTCTTTCTAAAATCTTCAGGGCCAACAAGCTTTAAACCACTCGAGTTCATCTCTTTCCACAAATCCATGGCCGCTTCTATCTTCCCAAACTTCCTCAAATTACTGATCATTGCACGATATACATATATTGAAGGACAGTGACGCTTTTTCATTTCACCAAATAATATCATTGCGTCATTAACATGACCTGCTCTTCCAAGACCATCAATCAATGCTGTATAAGCTTGCAAATCCAACTCAAATCCTACATCAATCATTTCTTTTGCAAAAGCTTTACACAAATCCAACCTGCCAAGCCTTCTAAGGCAATTGATCAAGGTGTCATAAGTAACAGTATCTGGAGAATAACCCAACTCTTTCATTAATGAAAATTCAGACAGCATTTTGTAGACTTGACCAGCTCTACCTAAGATAGCCAGGACTGTATTGAACGTTACCGTGTCGATTTTACAGCCATGATTCTTCAGTTCTTCAAATATCATCACACTTTTATTGATTTGGCCGGATTTGGCAGTCAGAAATATAATCCTGTTTACAACAGTAGGATCACTATGGACAGTGTTCTCTGAAACTTCTTTGATGAATTTTAGTAGTTTTGAGTCAGACAAACTTGGAAGAACCCTTGCAACATTAAGATATGAAATTAAATCAGGGGGTAGTTTTGAAATGAGTAATTTCTGGAAGATATCACAGAAAAGATCAAAGTCACTAGTTTCAGCTGCTTCAGCTAGAAGTGAGTTGTAAGCATTCAGATTTGGATGTAATTGTTTATCATTAGAGTGCTGCAACAAAGAGACAGCATCAGATAAGTTGCCAACTTTACAGAGTTTCTCAATCAATATACTGCACATATCTTTTCTGTAACATACTTCGTCTTTCTCGTTTGAGAAGAAAAGTTGCAAGGCCTTTGTCAAAGATTCATCAGTAACGGAAATGGCTGTTGAAATTTTCCGGTAATGGCCAACTTCTGATGCTAACTCAGATTGTTTGGAAGACAATGATGACATTAATTTAGCCGGAAAGGAGTTACCAATCATAGATTTCTGTGGGTACCAGAGCAGAAATCAGAAATAATATAATCTTTACAGTTAAGTAAATAACAATGTAAGAAAAAACAATGCTCAAATAAAAATTTGAAGGGACGATAAATGAAGATGAATTATAGCAATATTTTTCCCTTGTTTTCACGCGTCAACATCCAGCATCCTTTATTAAATTTTCAACAAACAAAAAGAAAAGCTTAGGACTTATTTGGGATTAATTTTATTTTTTAGCTTCTAAAAATAAATTAACTTGTTTTTTAAAACACTCAAAACAACTTTTAGGTGTTTTGGATGTTTTTAAAAACAATCATATCTCAATCAAACATGCTAAACATGTTTTCTTTAAAATCAATACATTAAAAATTAAAAAAAATAATAAAAAGAAAATTAGAAAATAAAAAACAAAATTGACTCAAAACGGGCCTTTTGAGGCTATTTGCGCTCACTTTGATTAATTGTTTTCTACTTTGTATTCTTGTTTTGTTTATGTTTTGATTTGAAATAAAATATATTTGTTTAAAAATAAATAAAGTGTTTTAACAAATATTCTAATCAAATTTTAGTTTTTTTTTTAGTTTTTAAAAGCAGGAAAAAAACACATGAAAAATACACAAAATAAACATACTTTTTTAAAACAACGACAAAAAGCAAAAATCTGAAAAGTCTCATAATCAACCATTTCTGGACTAATGGATTTGATGATGTTCATAGCTTCGTAAAAGAAGGTATAAAAGCTTTGCATCACATTTCATAGTTCAATAAAACCCAAAAAAATGCTAATTTTAGCATATGCAATGTCAAAAGGGTAGGTAATGGGAAATGTACAAATTCAAATCTTGACCTGACAAATAAATCTTGACATATATTAGTTTCTAATCCTTGTTCTTAGACTTAGGGTCCGTTTGGGACAGCTTAAAAGTGCGGTGGCATTTTTGAAAACGCCGCATCGTTGTTTAATTCGTGCGTTTTAATAGTGTTTTTAAAAACAGCGTTTTAGTGTTGAACTAAACGCGGACCGTGGCATTACCCCTGCGTACCGCGTTGGCACACCAGCTTTTTACACCCCTGCCCTCGTCGCTAACCCCATCTTCGCCTCCGAGCCCAGTGCTCTTTGAGTGACCTATCGGTGTCGACAGGCGAGCCAACGAAGAAAAAGGTTCGTCCAATGGCTTCGGCACTCACCGCCGCGGTACCCCCAACCTTACCGCATTGCACCAGAGCTCGTCGGCGGCCTCCGCTTCTCCGATCTCAAATTCAGTCTCACCGCCGCTCTTATTCACTCATCGCTCTTAGCAATGAACCCTCCAGCTTCGCCGAAATCCCCCTTCTTAACTTCTCCGCAACTTCTTCTTCTCATCTACACCGTCCTCGCGCCCAATCGCAGAAAGACTCCTCTCCATCTTCCTCATCGCCTTCTTCCGGTGAGCCCAGCGCCGCCGAGGCGTTCGCCTGGCCCGCAGTCGTTCTTCCGTAAGTTGAATCGTTTATGTCTGGAAATTAGTTTAATTTTGTCTTGAATGCTGGCTCCATCCATTATCCAGGTTTTTGTTCCCGACTCTAGGTGAGGGATTCATCTATTTTTCTGTGTGGTATCCATGTAAGCCCTGCTTTTGATCTGTGTTTTGCTCTTTTTATCATTTATGTGAGGTTGCTTTGGTTTGGATGTTACAGGATCCTTTATTTTTAGATGTTAAAGCAAACGAAGCACAGTCAAAATGAGTAAAACTAATGAGGTCCGACAACGTTGCACGAGGTTTGACGGTGTCACAATCGGAAACCATCACTTGTGGTTCAAGTGTTTACCAACCGCATGATGTTGCTCAGGGTTCTCTCGTGCAACAACCGAGCAACGGTTCTCATGAGTTGTTGCTTTCGCATTCTAAATTGAATGTTATAATCCTATTACTAATTGTAGTTTTAATATGTATTTTGATTTTAATTTTGCAAATAAGTTGTTTACAAAACGCACAAACCAAACAGCTAAACCAGCTTTTTCGGATCAGCTGCCCATCAGCAGATTATCAGAATCAGTTGTTTATCAGCAGAAGTTGAATAAGCTGCATCTACCCCAAACAGACCCTTACTCATCCCAATTTAAGATTGACATTTATTATAAAGTGACTTGAGGACGTCCATGAAAGAATGTGTCACTGGAATCATTCAAATGACTAACATAAAAAACAAAAACAAGACGTGGATGGTACTTTTAATATTAATAAAAGTAAGAGATGTCAATATACGCTGGCTAGCAAGACCATCTATAAACTATAAAGAACTTGTTAATCGAAAGCTCACATTTTCAACTTCATTTGACATCTAAATTAATGCAAATAGAATGCGATAGATCTAGAAATAAAAATAATATTGTATGATCGAACACTTACTAGTTGTCACACTATAATGAAAATGGAAAAAGTATACATATTTTTCTCATTTAAATTGAGGAAATGAAACACATATTAATGACCCAGAAAATTTTCCATAATGATGACTGCAATGGTGCTGATATTGCTCAAATATATGCAAATGAAAAAATAAAGTTCAGTCTAATATGCTTAAAGTAGGGGTGTATAACAAAAAGGCTAATCCGAAAATCCAAAGCTCACTAGTTAAATGGATTTGTGGTTTGATTCTGTTTGATTGGCATTTTCTCTACAATGACTTGTTTGGTTAGGTTTAAATTTGAAGTTTTGCAGCAAACCAATTTATTAAATATATTATATATAATTAACAAACATATCACTTAGTAGTTGATCAATTAATTCAAATGGAATCACAACCTTTCTTTAATTTTACACAGCCCAATTGGCCCAGTAGTTAAGTGCTTTGTCTCAGATCTTGAGTTCAAGGACTAGCACACATGAGTCTATGCATGAGTTTAAAGAAAAAAAAAACTTCCTTTGATTTATCTTTATATATATGATACTACTGAAATTCAAATGTGAGGATCAGATTTGTCACAAAATTTAATTAGCATAATTATTAGCTTTCTTTATTTCTACAAGGTTGTTTCCTATTTTAGGGAATCTAATTGAGGGTTGATATATAGCAATAGGAAATAAAAATAAAAAATGTAATTAAGGACTGATTTGATGTAATAAGAAAAGAAAAACTTCCCCACCCCTAGGTATTGTTCCCCTTGTAATTCAGAAGGGCAAAGGGATGAATACAATTCCCTTACTCAATTTTTTTTATGGTATCAACTATCAAAGCATGGACTATGATACTCGCATACGTCTACTCTTCGACTAAGAAAATTTTTATCCACCAGTTGATAAATGTAGAGATCATCACCATAAAACATCGCAGTAGTTCACACACACATGCTCTATAATGGCGGAAAATATAGAGGAACTATGAAGCCACATGTTCAATGAGCTCCATTGATTTGAAAAGACTTGTAATTATTCAGTAAGTTCATTGAATCATATTTCTAATAAGTGGTAGTAACTTGATCCGAAATGAAATTTTAGGTATGTTTTCAAAATAAAAATAATAATAATAACGGGCATATTTCTTCAATTATGAGGCATATAAAGTCAAATCACCAGTCTAAATAAAAAAATTCAGTTCTTCGACTAAAATAATAACAGTAATAATTAGAATGTCAACTCAAATTTCCAACCTCTTCAACAAAAAGCTTATGGCATTCCCTCCGATGATACCCTAATAGTTAAAGCATTACATTTCTGAAACCTGATTTACTATTTTGGAGTAGCCATGCACACTTTACTTCACAGAATGACAGCATTGCACACAAGCTAGCTGAAAAATTCCACTTTCCTAAAAATTTCGGCAGAGCAATGCCCTAAATTTATATCTCATAGAGATTAAAAGTGGAAGGAAAAAAAAAACGGAAAAATTCATCATCCGCGTAAATTTTGTCATTGAGGCGAGCAAATTACCGATCTTCCATGACGAAAGCCTAAACAGCCACTATAGTTGTGCTCGCAGTATTCGCTATCTCCATCAGCTCCAGGCTTGAGGTGACCCGCTTCAGAAAAGAAAACCCTAGAGCATCTGTGGCAACCACTGCAAGCATATCCGTCCAACAAAAGTCGGAAACTTAATCGAGATAAATTCATCGTCAGCAATGGCATGAGCCGATACCGATACATAACCGCACGCCAACCCTAGACCAGGAGAGCGGGACACCATTTACCCAATAGAAACACTGAGGATTACGTGCTTCGTTCTGAAATGAACCGTAGACGACGCTGAGAACGGCAGCTGGTACCTGAGTTCTTCGAGTTGCTGATAATGGTGACTGAAATATACACAAGATAAACGTTGAAAGGTTTCTAACCCTAATGTCTGTTTGGTTGCAAATTAGTAAATCCTTTAAATGGATTTAATAAATTTTGAGATTAAATTCAATTAATTTAAGGAATTAGTTGGTAATTTGTTTCAATAAATTAATTTATATTGGATTTTAAGACCAAATTTTTAGAAGGAGCATCTTTATTAATAGTTTATGGGGGAGGAGCTTACAAAAAAAATATATAGTATAGTTTATTATAAATAATTTAAATATTAATATATATGTAGTTTATTCTAAATAAATTCGTTAATTATTTTTTACATTAATAAAAATATTAATTTTTTTAATTATTTAATACATTAATTAATATTTAAGTAATATTTAATTAATTCAAAAAATATACTTGAACAAAATAAATTAACTAACAATATATAAAATTCTTAAAATTTATTTCACATGAAAATATTCTCATAATATCATATTTACAAAAAAAAAAGCTATTATTTTGTATGATGGGGTGGAATGACGTCTGAATCTAATGTATATCGAGATAATGGTCGCATTAGTTGATGTTGCAACTGATATTCTTAAAATTCTTCTTCAATATCATCATCTTCAATTGCATCATTTGTAGTTTGTTATGACATCCAATAATTTTGTAACGAAAAATTGTTCATATAATAAATAAATGAAAATATTGGATGTCATAACAAGCTACAAATGACACAACTGAAGACGATAAAGTTGAAGAAGAATTTCAAGAACATCATTTGCGACGTCGACCATTGCGACCATCGTTTAGTTGTACATTTGGCTCAGGCACCAATCCACCCCAGCGTAGAATGATCATATTCTTTTATAAACATAATGCTACGAGAATATTTTCATGTGAAATAAATTTTGTAAATTGTATATATTATAAGTTAATTTGATTTGGTTAGTTTAAATGAATATCCTCACAATGACCAAAAAACATTCATATTCACTTGTTTTGAAAAATGAGGAGCATGCTTATCCTTTATAAAGAAAAGTTATCATTTTTGTTATTACATATCAGTGAATAATGGTGAAAGAATTGCATATTCTAGGTATCCTTTTTCCCTTTTTGAAATTCTCTTTAGTTGATTAGTTCTGTAGCTTGCAGCGCATTAGCTGGAGGTACATAACAAGGGTGTGAGAATACTTATCTGATCTCTTGTTCCCACTCTCAGATTACTCCTTCCTTTACTTCGGCTGCTCTCTGCTACCTCTGCTGATCTCCTCGTGAAGCCTTAGGGCTCAGCTGATAAAGATAAAAACGTTTTATATTAGTTTTCCAATTAATAACAATGTATGTTTTGCCCCTTTGTTTATTTACAAGTTTGTCATTGTAATTACTATATATATGTAACCTCTATTTGAATGTATGTAAGATTGAAATGTGTAAATAAAGGATAAGAAGACTTATCTTTCTTCAAGTGCATTTTATAATGTCTTCCTCCAAATCTTCTCTGTTCTCACTTCTCTTCTTTTTCGATCTCCTCTTTCATATGGTATCATAGCCACGCAGCTTCACAACAAATATGAACTCCAACTCCTTCATTTCAACACAAGAACCTAAACTAAATCAACGATCTCTCCAAAAGATCAAAGAAATCAGTATACCAATGTCTCTAAAGTTCTTGATGTCTCACATCAAGAATATTGTCAACAAACCCCTCACACAAGATAATTAGATGGAATGGAAGGTTCGGATTTCTAAACTTCTCATTGCCAATGGTTTTCAGTCTTTCTTGGACAGGAAATTTCCCATTCCCTCAAAATTCATTCAAGACGAAAATGGAAACTTTATAGAAAATCAAGATTACTTGTTATGGCAACTCATTGATCGAAACATTGCCACTGCAATCTTTTCCACTATCACTCCCCCATCTCACCCCACACACTTCATTTAAGCCATACCAATGATATTTAACAAAGACCACAAAAAAAACAATTTCAATCCACAAATAGATCTCGTGTCACCCATCTCCAAAATGAACTTCATAACATAAACATGGGGCACATACTATGTAGCGATACTTAACCATTATAAAGATTTTAATGGAAAATATTGTAACGACCGACTCATGAACTGTCTTATTTACAAAATGTAATGTAACATCTTTTTTGATAAAAACTCAGAATTTGTCTGCTAAATAAAAAACTTAAATTACTTAGATGTATGACAAATTATGAATTTTTAAGTGTTACTTCTAGCATGTTCATGTGTCAGTCACATAGATTGGGCTGAGGGTTATCCTCATTTGATTGCCTTGCTGGTAGCTTTTTACCTTATATTGGGTCTCATATACATGATGTTGATGGTTGTCTATGGAATTCCTTCGAGAATTATCAGGGCTTCGGTCCTGATTCTGAGCCCACCCCTAACTTGAATTCTTATACTCAGTTTCGATCTTTCATATATGTGTCACTTGACTTTTTATATATACATATGCTCATGTCTTTTGTTGTTTATTTAATTCGCCGTAAATACTTGTATGTCTTACCTGTAATTTTAAACTCTTTAGCAACGACTTCAGAGGCAAGAGGTATATACTGTCATTTTCTTTTTACTCCAATTTTTATTTTATCGTACTTTACTGTATATATTTATTTGGTTACACATGCAACATTACTATTCTGTTACTTATTATACCTCTAAAACACCCATAGGGTACAAGACAGTAGGCCACATGTTCAGGAGGAACCCTGCACAAAAAAAAAAAAAACTCAATGACCCAACAATAACCAATAATAACCAATTCAACACAAACACACTTCCTAAAACCTAAAACTATTATTATAGGAAACCTAGAATAAGTGCTTGTGAAGCAAGACGAGGATGCAAACGGGCAAAGGACAACTTCAAATGGCGATTAAGACAAACATGAAGCAAATGCTGATCCTCAACTAAACTTTTCATAGATTTAAATAACATGAACCCTTAAAAATCGAGGTTGTCCATCTAGTACGAGTAAATCCTCACTCTATCTCTTATGTATTTGTATAATTATGTTGTACAACATAAGTCCTAACTCTTTTTGAAATTCCAAGGTTATTTGTTTGATACGACGTAAACTCTCCTATCTTCCTAGGTTATTTGTATGATCATATATTGTGCAAATGTAAGCCCTAATTTTAAATAATTGGCAGGAGTAAATATCAAATAAACATCATTTCTAAATTGTAAAGCCAAACAATAGGATAGTTTGGGAAGTCATCGGGTTTCTCCACAAATTTGCGACATCCCCAACTTTTCTTTGATCTCCAAAATAATTGTTTCTATTTGAACCCTTTCCACTTGACTTTTCTCATAAACAGTCTTGAAAACTCAACTTTGAATTCTTCAAGATGAAACCTCTAATTTTAATCGAGAGTTTTCTTAAGTTATTTCGGTCTCTTGAGATGTAATTAACTATAGAGATTTGCCCTTATAAGAAATTAGGAACTCAGATAATATAAACTCTATATAATCTTTATATTACGTAGGGGAATTGTCAGTCAAAAATTTCGTAGAATAAATGAATGTCATAAATTTCTTAGTTTATATAATTGAGCTCATAATCAAGCAATATGTTTATCTTTCGAGAGGGTGCAATGCTTGTAGTGATATGCTCGATTTTCAAGCTATTAAATATATGAGATCCACATTGTCTCATTTTTCAAAATCAAAATACTATTTCTCAAAACCATATATATATTAAAATTATTTTAAAAAAATCAACAGACAAACGCGTGTAGGAGCACTCCGTAACTTTCCTTGACTGTGAGGTGGGATCCAGATGGATACAAAGGGACACCTAAACACCAGAATTAACATCAAACATGTCCAATGTCCTGGATGAGTCCATCCAACTGCGGGTTCTCCCGGGTGGGTGTCTTGAATCATTGCAAACCCTGATTTCGTGGCCCGAACACCTACTGGAGGTCTCGGATGGGTGTCTTGAGCTATGAAATGCTACGAGTGAGCAATGAATCGTCCCAAGCTAGTCATGTGGATACCCTACACACGTGACATCAAAAATTGATGCCCACAATATGCAAATTAAATAAAGCACTCTATGATCTCAAACATGCACCACAACATTGATATTCGACATTTTGTAATTTTCCTTATGCTCAAAAATTTATTCTTAGTACCGCTGATTCTTCTTTATTAATCTATCATCATGATAACATATGTATTTATATTCTCGTTTATGTTAATGATATTTTAATAACTAGTAACTCCTATACAACCATTACAAAACTAAGTCAAACTCTTAGTATGCAATTTAACTTAAAATAGCTCAGTCCCATTTCTCACTTCCTCGGCTTAAATATTCAGCCCACCACATATGGATATTTTCTTAATCAAACTCACTACCTCATTGAGCTTCTACACAAAATCAACATGGCTCAAGCTAAACCTATCTTAACTCCCCTTCCCACAAAGCTCCAAACTTTGGCTGATCCTCCCCACCCTATACAGACAAACTATTGGAACTCTTCAATATTTTAACCCTTCCTCACCCTGAAATAGCCTTCGCTCTTAACTACCTAAGCCAAAACATGCATCAGCCTTCTACTCTTCATTAGCAACAATTAAAACGTCTGCTCAGGCATTTATAAGGTATTATGCATTATGGCTTACCCATTATTTTAGGACCTCTGCTACTACCGGCTTTTGCAGATGCTGATTGAGCCTCAGATAACAAAGATAGAAAATCCATTTTTGGATTTTGCGTCTGTTTGGGTCCCAACCTTATATCATCGTCCGTGAAGAAATAACCCACTGTTGCTCGAGCCTCAAACAAAGCTGAATACCGAGCTCTCGCATCTACCACTACCGAAATTATTTGGCTAAGAAGGTTGCCATAAGAGCTAACAAATCAACACATCCATCCAACCACACTCTACATCGATAGTACTTAGGCTTTTGCGCTCGCATACAATCTCGTATTCCACGCTCAAACCAAACATATCGAAGTGGATTGCCACTTCATCCGAGATCACATCAGACTCAATGAAATCAACCTTCCACATCTAATGATCGAGAATCAAAATGCCGACATCTTTACCAAATCATTATTTACCGCTCGGCATCACAAACTAACAAAAGCTGACAATCATTCAACCTGATCATCATCTTGAGGGAGGGAAACAAGGATGTTAACAATACTTACCTGATCTCATATTCTAATGCTCGGATTGATCCTTCCTTTCCTTTGGCTACTCTCCGCTACATCCATTGTTCTCCTCGTGAAGACTGAGGGCTTTGCTGATAAGAAAAATTATTCCATACGGATCGGGCACTTGCATGCGTGCGGTGCCCGATCCGGTGGGCCCCACCTAAATTTTTTTTTTTACATAAAAAAATAGAAATAATCTACGGTCAGGATCGGACACCGCATGCAGAGATGCATGCGGTGTCCTCACGCAATAATCTCTCTGCTGATAAAGATAAAACATTTTATATTACTTTTCCAATTAATAGCAATGTTTCTTTTGGTGTGCCGCAAGCTGTGGTCTGCTGGTTAGCGGAAGTCACTGTGAGTTTTCTTTGGTCATGGGTTTGATCCCCAGTGACGTTGGTTTCTCGAATATTTACGCACATGACGCAAGCTCTCATCATGGGGCTTAGAGCATGGGAAATCAGTATTTGGGCATTTGTCAAAGACCGATTTCCTTTAATATATATATATATATATA
>NW_018164720.1:420561-449165 GCF_001263595.1 Phalaenopsis equestris | reverse complement strand
ATTTGGTTAATCGGGAAGGAAATAAGCCTACAGATTGGCTAGCTAAACATGGTTACAATGGCATTTATATTAGGCAAACCCCCCTCCCCCCTTCTCCAATTTGATTCATGGTGATATTATTGATGTCCCCTATTTACGTGGTCGAGGTTGTTGTACTGCAGGGTTTTGATGACTTATTTTCTCCCATTCTCATTTGGATCTTTCCTTTTTGTTGGGTGGTGTACATCAAACACTTATATATGTTTTAGTTGGAGGCAACAAAAGAGGTTTTATTGGGAGGCACATGGCTCCCTTTTTGGTGGCAATATTTCAGAAATATCTTGGAGGCCCATGGCCCCTGTTATTTGCATACTTTCCTGGTTTGGAGCCTTATAGCTCCTAATGCTTAGTTGAGAAATACTGGATGACTTGATGATGCTTTCCTTTTCTATAAGGGGAGGATGAATGGTACTTTATTTTGCAATGGTTATTGGATGTTTAGGCTGCTGGTATTGGTCTTTACCATTGGTCTTTACCATTTCTCGTCTCGGGCCCTCTCTCTCTGCAGCTTATATTATCAGTGGCTTATAAAGACTTCTATTTTAATGTCTTATCCCCTCAATGTCATTTATTCTACTAACGGATATGATTTACAGGTTCTTAGACGACGACATATTACTATTTTATTTCTCCTCCAGGACTGTTACTCTGTCACAATTTTGCGCTAAGATTGGAAGATTGTGCAGTTTCAAGATAATTGGACTTACGGATTGCATTCCCTACAAATTCATTTTTGAAATACTTCTTTTGATTGACATATCTTTTTGGGTTACATGTAATTTTAGAAGTGATAGCTTGTTCTACGTCCTTTTTTGTGTGGTGTTATATGTGGACGGAGGAACCCTTAGGTTTCAATGTATCTTTTTGCTTTTTAGTAGGGATCCTCCTTTCCTCCCAAAATTGTACTATCTCTATTATCATTAACGCGTAAGGAGCCACGAGTTGCTCTTTCAATAAAAAAAAAATATAACCTCTATTTGCATGATTGTAAGATTGAGATGTTTAAATAAATTATAAGATGACTTATCTCTCTTCGGGTGCATCCTATAATCTCTTCCTTTAAATCTTCTATGTTCTCACTTCTCTTCATCTTTCAATCTCCTCTTTCGTAGTCATACTATTCAATTCCTGCATATTTACATATATAACACTAAAACCTTACTTCTTTTTTTTTAACATTTATACTACCCAAGGCTTTCATATCACATCAAAAATACTACCATTTTTACTTTTTAAATGTGAAAAACACATTTTCATACATAGGTATGGTGACATGTATGTAAAAATTGAAGTTAAAGTGCAAGATATGCAAATAAATATGAATATGAGTGTGGTGTATGCAAATCTTTCTAGTTGGAAACTTCTGGGCTCCATAAATTTGCGCCTCGATCTCCATCAAAATGAATGTTGACAGAGATTTTTGCTTGAAGCTTGGAGGTAATTTTTTAGAAGGCAAACGAGACAGTAGATAAAAACACTACCTAGAGATTTTGCTATAAACCATTAACAAAATTACTTAAAAATTTATAATATTATATCAATAAGAATTTTTGTATGAAAAAATATTTTTTTTTTTTATTCTTGGAAGCTTATAATTTAGTTTCTTTTTAAGAAATCATTAATGATAATCATACACATTTAAAATCTTAAATAATGATTAAATATTTGACCATATAGAGGTGTATTCCATAAAATCAATATGGAATTACTCAAATATTGCATGACAACAAATGTTTACAAAATATCAACATCTAGGCAAATAAAAAAAATAGTTAATGACTAAAATCCATTATATACATGACTAAAGTTTCCTGGCAATATGGTCATGAAAAAAACTCATGCATTACAATTGAGATTAAGTAATAATAACATCAATGAAATTGTACAATATACCATATACCAATTGATGTAGATATTCTTTATGTATCAACTATAAAATTCTCATTATAATAAATTTCAAATTATATATATATATATGTGTGTGTGTGTGTGTATTCTATTTTGTGATTTTATAAAATTATGTAGTGTACAACAAGCATTATATAGTTAGAGACATAAATCATCGATATTCCACAATAACATGTCTTAGAAAAAATGCTTATAATTAAAGAGATATTCTTGTCTTGCAGGCTGCTTACTCTCGTGATAGTCATACAAATGATATCTTAAGCCTTTGTATGGTGATAAAAACCCTGACATATTTGCATATCCTGAATTGACTAAGCAATATTTTGTTGTTTTCAAAAGATATATATTACTCATTAAAAATAAAAAAATGATCATTCGATAGTTTAGACATTACTTGCTAAAACAAAATTAACATACCTTGTGATGGTAAAAATAAGTTTAACTTAAAAAAAATTATATGCAGTCTAAAAATAGTATAAGAACATTTGTTATTCCACTCAATCAAAACGTATGGAAGTAAAAGTCTCCTTAAATCCACATGCATATATTATATTTTGCCTTAACTCCTTATATTTTTCTTTACATGCAAATTATTCTTTTCTAGATGCATGTGCGAATATGTACTTCATCAACTGCACCAACACAACCTTATTCATATAATTTATGAGTGAACAATCATACATACAATAAATAGAGTATTAAATTTTTAAATTTCAACATACCTTAAAATATAGTTTTTGAATTCTAAAGAAATAATCTCAAAATAGTTAAAAAACTATCTCAATTCTTAAGTGAGAAATTCTCTTCAAAGTTCTTTTAGAATTGAATGGGATTGTCTCCAATGCATGCTGAAATTTGATCAACCTCTATTCTTCTTTATCATCATACATAAATTCCAAAAAATGGAAATTTTTTATCCCAACAATTCCAAAGATACAATTGCAAACATTTCTCTGTCGGCAGAACCCAATCCAAACAGACTAAAGAAACAATTCATTGGGAATCATAATGCATGTTTGTACAACTTGATATATATATATTTAATATTTAATGGGAATGAAATTAATGAAAGGAAGAGTACATTGTAGTTCAACTATAGAAAAGAGATTACAAAATAATAATGTCTCTCTCATCCATAGAAGAGTAACCAGAACAAACGCAAAGAATACAGGACCAAAGCCAGCCATCCCCACAAGATATACTTGTTTATATTACTTTCAAGCAAGAAGTCGTTGGGTGGTATGAGAAGAAATAAATGACCTCTTCAGATATTTTATCTTCATAATTGAGGTGAATGGGAAAAAAATAAATGCTATTAGCCATAGGGAGTCTTCTTTACATGTTCTGCCTTCATAATTGCAGCAAACTTTCTTCACTAGAATTGCTGTTCCTCATGCTGTCACCTCTGTAAACTGTCTTTCTCTGGCACCAAAAGTTCTGTACAAAAAATTTTCAATTGCTGAGAGGAATTCTTCTGGCTTTTCTTCATGTGGTAGGTGTCCACACTTTCTGATGATTTCAAGTGTGGAACCAGGTATGGCCTGCGCTAACCTCCGAGCATTCCAAGAAGGAACAAGGAGGTCCGTGTCACCGGTGACAATCAATACTAAAAATAAGAAAAAGAAGGAGAAATAAATATGAGTTATATAATATCACAGTGGCAGAGAATAAATGAGCAAAATTTATGGAGGAGCACAACATGCCTTGAAACAGTTTGAGATAGTTACTGTTTAGACTTTAAAGGTTATTTATAGAAAAAAATAATGTCTGAGTTATGGGTAAAGGCAGGAAGAGCTTTGAAGAGCAACAGCTATGTAAAGTATTGACTCTGGCAACTTATCCTTTTCTCATCATGAACGCATTAACTGCGCAAGTAGCACAAGATTTTGCTTCATATCAACCATTTTTTATTAAAATATCATAGAAATATCTGCATTCATTTCACCAGGGTTAACTTTTCACAACTAATCAGGATTAAATAAGACCATCAAATGTTAGACCATAAAAAAAACCTCCTGGGAGAACAAAACTTCATGTAATTATAACTCTTAAATATGGTTCTTATATAATTACCATCATAGTTCTGACATTTCTATTTTATTTTGCAACCAAATGGAAATCCAACAAAATCATAATACACTAAAACTAAAATTCAGTATTTAGAATTTTAGGATTTCACTATTTCAATTATGATTTAAATAAAGCATGCCTGCAAAAAAAAAATTAGTTTTTACCTGGACATTTGATCTCAGAAAGCCTCTTTGAAAAGGAAGGCTTTGGCTTTGGTTTTGAAGCAGAACCGATTAACATAGCTATCGCAAACTCCAGAAGGGCACTATCCCAACCTTTAGCTCTCAATGGCTGTCAAAGGATAGGTGATATTAATATGAGAGACAACATGCATATATTATAATCTCATCATATAACAACTTGACATAAAAAGGATAAATGATTTGTAAAATAAAAATTACCATTGTGTAGCCTTTTATTACATCATCAGTAATTTGGCTTGCATCATACCATGATTTTCGGATAGTTAATAAGCCAAATTTATCCATGATTACCCTCACCTGAATAACAACCATGTATCAGAACAACATGATTTGAACCGATATTCAAAAGTGTAAGGTCTGCTTTTGAAAAAAAAAAATAATGAATATATAAAAAATAAATGATTAAAAAAAACTTGTTTTTATTCTTCAAATGAAGAGGTCAGGTTCATAAAAATGGTATAAATGACTCCAGAAGTAGTGTTTTGCCATAAATCTTAGGAGAAACCATTGAAAAGTATTCATTCAATGAGAATGTTAATGATTTCAAGTAAGAGCTATTATCGAAAATATAAAAGCCAATGAATTAAATTACTAATGTTTCAAAAGTTTTCATTGTTAAAAGCTTCTGAGTTCTATTATCTCCCATCGTGCAACCATGATAATGACTCCAAGCCCAAATAGCATAAAACTTACACGCCTCAGATACTGACTAATGAACGTTTGATGTTTATGCTATCACCTACCAAAGTCATTTTCAACCTTGCGTTGGGCATAATATTTTATCTTGCAGATAAATTACATTAACAAATCTCAATTTCAGTAAGTCAAAATCTGAAGATTATTAAAGAGCAGCAATTTAATGAAATATTGAACTCACCAGCATGATAGCAAATGCTGATCTTAAGACAGCAACCACAAGCTTAGCAAATAATGAACTGACCATACCAGCCATTCCACTTAAAATTTGAAGTATAAATCCTGCAATAATCCCCCAAAACTTGCAAAAACCACGCCAAATCCTGGTAGAAGGATTCTCAAATTCACCCAAATCTAAATCACCATCCCCATCCTTCTTCATCTTCTCCACTGCACCACCCTTCGCTTCTCTCTTCATGATAAGGGGTGCAAAGATTGCCGGAGCAACCAAAATCAATGCAGCAACTTTCTCAGGAGATTCAAAGTATGTGTTCACTGCTACCAAACAACCAGCAGAGTGCCTGCTATCAAATTGAATTTGTTAACTATAAGAAAAGCTTTAAAAAATAATTCAAAAAATTGACTGTAGAATAAGTAATGCATACATACCCCATCAAAATAGCTTTCCCTGCTCCCAACATATCTACGAAGGAAAGTGTAGCCCGCACAGAGAAAGCCGTTGAGTATGGATTCAATGGCTTTTCCTCACCAGCAACAAATTCCCGGTTCTTAATATTGCTAGTTCTTGATGTCAGACCAAATGCCGGTCTATCAAAAGCCAGAACCTTTGAGCCGATCAACCGAGCCAGAGGCTTCATTATTTTAGCCCAAGAGAAAACCGACGCCCCAAAACCATGCAATAAGATCATCGGCAATCCAAACTTGCCTCGAAAAGCTCCCTCCTTTTCCTCTTCGTCGGCATCAAGATGGCATATTTTATGATGGATTCTCACCCCATTTAACTCAGAGAAGAGGCTATCAGGCTCAGCGAGCTTCTCCGGGTCCAGAAGCTCTTCCTGGTCGACCCCAGCCACGCTTCTCCGCTTCACCAAAACATCGCCCACAAGCTGTTCGGAAAAATTCCCAGCAACTTGAACAGAGTAATTTCTCTGTTGGCCAGCAGAACCGGTTTTTGGGTCAATTTCCTGTAAGAGGAGGGAAGTGGAGGAGGCGGGACAAGGAGAAAGGAAGCGGCTGTCGACATTGGAGAGAAAAGCTGAAGGGCTAAATAAGGATAAGAAAGTGTACCGGCAACGCATTTTGCTCTTCTTCTGGTTATGTGAAGGGGAAGAAGGAGGAGTCCGGGAATTTATAGAGAAGTGGAGGCAATGTGGACCGTTATAGAGAGTCAAAATTCTCAGAGACATTGTTTGAAGGAATTTTTTTTTTAGCATCGACCCGAAAAATGGTAAGTAGAAGATGTATTTATCTAATACTTGGATTATATTTTCTTTTAAATTTAATTATTATTTAAATATTTAATTGTGTTCAACGATAGCATATGAAGCACAAAATTAAGGATATATATGATAAATTTAACCTCATGTATTTTTTTTTCAAAAATATTTTAAAGGAATGGGCTATTTACATGCATGCCACACATTTTTTATATATTTACATATTCTACACTAAACCTTCATATTTACTTGTGTTGCTCAAAATTTTAACATCACATAAAAACTAAACTATCACCATCATTATTTTTTTAAAAGTGATATTTTTTTTCATTATGGGAAGGGAATCAACTTTTAGGATGTTAAATCTAGATTTATTTTCATGCGCAACGAGTGAGAGAGAGAGTGTAAGAGAGAAGGAGAGAGGGAGAGAAAGACTTTCCCTGTAAAAGCGAGTGTGATGCTCCCGGGACTTAGACCAAATTTATTTCATAAATGTAGTGATTACAAAGGAGGAAACCAAAAGTCCTTAATACATGAAAGAGTCATTCTTTTATAAATGATAGGAGGACAAAATGTAAAATTACATTATTGCCCTTACTAAAGAGGAAAAACCCTGTAACTTTTCATCTATCTTCTTTATTTGGATCATTAGATTGTCTCAAGATTCGTACAAACCATTTTTTTGGGGTACACAAATAATTATAAGTCTAATTATCAAATTCTATATGTTAAATATGTAAATGCATAAAACTTTTGTTGTATGCATGTTAATTTTTTGATATTTAATTAAAAGTTTATTAAAATATATTTCTTTCTAGAAATAATTCTGTTGAATCTTATAAATTTAAAACAATATTAAGCTTGTTGTGTGTCGGAATATTCATGATCGTTGAGTGATATTTAATATATTAGCGGTGCAAGAAGACCCAACACACACACACATATATATATTAGAAAAGTTGTAGGAGTCATCAAGGTTTTTTATCATGATAACTTTTTGTCATTTACCATCTTATTCGAATAGTTTGTCATGTTTTTTTATCATGGTAACTTTTCATCTAACATTTTATCCAAATTCCTCCACCAATCACCTGGCTTGGAAGAAAGTCCCTCTTCACATCTTCCCTGACTCGCTCCACTTTTTTCTCAAATGTAATTGCCATGTATGAGAAAAATATTAGTAGATCTAATGGATCAAAAAGAAGGCCATCATTGGTGGCTTTTGCGGCAATGAAGTTGGGAGTTTTAGGTTGGAGACAATAATTAGCCCTAAACATTGTAGCCAGCGGCTGTAATAGCGGCTGTTAGTCACAAAGGTCGTAGGCTGTAACTTTAATAATGATAGTTGGACACAAAAATCGTAGTTAGAAGTTGAAGTTGTAACCAATCACATATGTCATAGTTGGTAGCTAAAAGAGTGTCAGTTCGTTATAGAGATCATAGTTGGTAGCCAAAAGAGTGTCAGTTGGTTACAGAGATCATAGTGGGTAGCTACAATAGTAACTAATTACATAAGTTGTAGTTGGTCACATAGGTTGTAGTTGGTCACATAAAGTCATAGTTGGTAGATGTAGTAAAATTTAGCCACATAAGCCGTAGTTGGTCACATATGTTGTAGTTGGTAGCTTCAATAATATCACTTAACCACAAAGGCTAAAGTCCGTGACAGCTTGGCAGCTACAATAGCATTAGTTGGCTATAAAGGCAGTAATTTGATGTTGTAGAAGCATTTAACCACATAAGCTGTAGAAGATTGCTACGATAATAGTAGTTGATCACAAAGGCCTTAGATGGTGTCTGGACTCCTTTTCTCAGGGAGAATGGGGTTAAAATTTTAGACCGAACACTACATTTGTCTTCATATAATATAAAAGAAAACATTAGGAGTATAGATAAATCACCAAATTTTGAGTACGATGGTTGTAAGCAGTTATTGTCTGGAGTTATCATCAGATATTTGATGCAACATTATTTATTTACATCCGCTGCGAGCTATATTGTTACACCATATTCAGGATACGTTGTGACACCACATTTGAGACACATTGTTACACCTTATTCGAGATATATTGTTAGCTAGTAGAGTTTGTTAATAATGACTTGTAAGGGTGGCCGACAGTGGTTGACGACGACAGGTGTGCTGTGGTCGATATTAGTCAGTGATATATACAAAGCATGCTTAAATTTTTTTTACTTTTGCACCTTTTTATGTATAAAATTGCACTTTAAATGAAGGAATTTTTGTGTTTTTCATACAGGTACAACATGTATTATAAGTGGAACTAACAGAAGAAGAAACAGAACTATGCGGGGAAGAAACGGAGCAAAGCAGAGGTGACATGGACCTAAGGGAGCACCAAGTGACTGACGCCTAGGTGCCAACCTGTAGGTGCCAAGGCGCTGCACTCAATCTCTTTGGCGCCACACACGTGGGTTCCTAGGTGTCAGTTTCTACCCAGGCAGACAAAGAGCTTGACGCCTAGGCCCCAACAACTGCTGACAGTCCATGATGTGTGGAGTTATTTGGAGGTTATGGGTAGTCTAAATGGGCATGAAAAGAAGTATTTCGAGAGGAGAAGAAGAGAAACATTAGAGGATGGCTGTCAGAGAAAATTAAGACTTTTACTTAGAGAACTTGGTGAGAATTGACAAATTTTTTATAAGGAGATTACATCAGCACTGCAGCAAGGGTTTGAGAAAGCCTAGGAAAGCATTCTCAGAGCATTGTAAAGGGCAAGAAGCTAAGTATTGTTCTTTTTTTTATTATACTTTTGTAAAACATAATTATCTAGTGAATTTGTTTTATGTTAGTGATGTTTTGCAGTGTGTTTTTCATGCTTAGTGAGTAGTCTTTTCACCTTTCTCTTGCAATGATTATGTTAGTTGTATAGGAATGGTGGAATGCTTTTGAAATTCATTTTCCATCTTTAATGTGATTAGTGCTCTTCTATGCTTCATTTACTTTTCATTCTGGTCAAATGATTAGTCAATACATGTTGTTATCCATAATCACTCAGGAGAGCTATGGAAGAACAATTAGAATATTCACGTTGAACTATAGGTTATGAAACAAAAGTTAACTATAGGGAGATACAAATAGATAGAGAAATAGTCTTTGATGGTTCAAATTGGGGTTTAAGAAATTAAAACCAATATAACCAAGCTTCTTTATGGACTCGGAAGAGGGTAAAGTAGAAAATTGCTCATATTTGTCGCTAGCCATAATCACAATTTCAAATATTGGTATTCTTATACACTACATATATCATTGCAAAGGAGGGTAGCTTCTATATCTTGATTTTCACCACTTTAATATATATATTATGATTTCTATAGGAGTAAATCTTAAATTGTAAGTAGTAATTCTCTAGAATTAGTTAGCAACACTTAAAACCAACTTTACTTTCAAGCCAAGAATCATTTTGGTTAGCTAAAATTTCTCTTAAGACTTTAACAGCCCCGCTCCTTGTGGGATCGATAATTTGGACTTATAAATACGATATTACTGATATGACCCGTATACTTGCGTGAAACCCCAATGTGCAAGTGCACTGAACTGGGAATGGTATCAGTTGGCGGCTACAGGGGCCAAAAGTTATTGTTGAGACTTTATTACAATGTAATTCATTCCATTACATTTGGGATATGTCATTACACCGTATTTATGATACATCAATACACCATATTCGGGATAAGCCGTTACACTGTATTTAAGATACATCATTAGTTAGCAGAGTCTAACAATAGTGGTGAGGAGGGCAAGTAATAATGTTCAACGACGACCGGTGGGCGGTGTTGACGGTTGTTAGTGACTACAAAGTCAAGAAGTTATCGTCGGGACTTTAATATGGTGTTATTTGTTACACCAAATTTGAGATAGGTTGTTACATCAAATTCAAAATGCATTATTACATCTTATTCAACATATGTCGAAACAACATATTTGAGATATGTTGTTACTTAGTAGAGTTCATCAACGGTGGCGCACAGGAGTTGCTGATGGTGGTTTGTGATGGCCGATGGGGTGTGGTAGAAAGTGGTCGACGCTTATGGAAGTAAGAAGATATTGTCGGGTCTTCGATCCAGCCAAATGAAGAGAGAGTGTCTATTTATAACCTCTGTGGGAGGAGTATTTTGGTTTTTTGGTGAATAAATCTCATAAATATCATATCGAATGACTCATATTGATCCCCCTTGATTGTAGAGGGTTATTTAATGATTTGAGGGCCTTAATGACTTCAAAATTAAATGAATTTAGGCTTATTAGATTTCTCTCGTCGAAATGCTCGATTTGAAGATAAATATGTCAAATTTGGAGTTAATTTGTTTTTTTAACTTATGATCCAAAACCTTCAAATGTTCTTTAATGGCTTGATCTGGACTTGATCAGATACATATCGAATCAATTTTTTTCATCTTATCGAGAAGGTCAATTTAACTATAAACTTGTTGAAAATCAGACCCCGACTAATCTTGAATTTAAATTCGAAACATTCATTATAAAAAAAAAATACATCGAGATTCATGCTAGATGAAAAAAATTTGTTGATGACACATCATAACTAAAGAACAAACTTTTTTATTAGACAATTCATGCATAGAATTTCTTGGTATAGTATTATGAAATGGCAGTAAAAACGGAATTTTTCATTCATCAATGCCAAACCAATCTTCTTTAGAGTGGTCAAATATATTATACCTAAATGTATTAATATTAAAAAAATATATATTATTTAATTTATGCTAAGAACTAACAAAAAAATAAGCTATATGATCTATCGAATTTTATAAAGTGACTAAAAGTAAAATAAAAAAAAAACAATTAAGACATTTAAAAGAAGATTAACTAAAAAACTTCCACCTAAAATTTTCAAACACATTAATCATCATCGATTACAAAGGTGGTCGATCCGGTGAGGGTCAAATGGCATCGTGATGCCTTTAAATATACTTGATTGTTAAATGAACAAGTTTGAGTAATTCATTGTTCAATTCATTTTACGAATAATATTATTTAAAATACACGAATAAACTTGTTGATGAACTTGATTGCGACTCAATTAAGACGCGTTCATGAATACTATCTTTTAAATATTTATTTTTATGTTCCAATGATCTTTACTTGGTACAATTTGTTTATTTTTCGAAAAAATGCTATTTTTATAATTGCTCGTTAACAAACCAGGTACAAATATAACTATGAATATAATTAATTTAGACATATTATGATTAGAATCTAATTAAGAGTTGAATTACTTTAATTATATAGTCAAATAGAAACAATTATAAAACTAAGTTAAGAAAACCATATAAAAAAATAATTGTAGGCTTTAATTGGAAGCTTTATAATAATACACTTTAATTAAATTGTAAGTTTCACGTGAAGCTTTATACTAAATAAAAAAAAAAATTAATTAAAAAACCAATAATAAATGTATGCTTAGCATCATAAATTTATATTTTGAACCTTTAAAAGTTGGCTTTCACTTGAAGATTAAGTTTTTGAATCTTCACCCTTAAATGCATTTAGTCCCACGCCACCATTTGAGTTGCTTAAAGCTTCTTTTTTGGATGAGTTTGGAAAAATCAATGAGGAATCATAAACTTATATTTTCAACCTTTAAAAGTTGACTTTCACATGAAGATTTAGGGTCCGTTTGGGTCAGCTTATAAGTGCGGGTGATATTTTCGTATTGTTTGATTCGCGCCTTTCATCAGCTTATCCAAAACTGTGTTTGGATTTATACCCTTCGACCCCTGCTGGTCGCCCCTGGGGGCCGGCCCACGAGCCGCGTTTCAGGATAAGCAGCTTATCGTGAAACACACAAGTTGCCCCAAACGGACTCTTAGGGTCATTTTGGGGCAGCTTGTGCGTTTCAGGATAAGCTGGGTTATGTTGAAGCACGGCCCGCGGGCCGTCAGCAGGGGTCGACCCGCGGCCTGCGTTTAATATAAAAATCCAAACACAGTTTCAGATAAGCTGACGAAACACGCGAACCAAACGGTACGGCAGCGTTTTGAAATCGCCGCCCACACTTATAAGCTGCCCCAAACGGACCCTTAAGCTATTTAACCTTCACCCTTAAATGCATTAAGACCCACATCACCATGTTGCTTGAATAAAAAATGGAGCCCTTAAAAGTTGCTTTCACATTAAGATTAAGTTATTTAAACCTTACACTTGATTGCATTTAGTCCCACCTCATCAAGTGTTGAGATTAGTGTTGTATAAATGAAAATTTGGAGCACCAATGCAAAACTGACTTGTCAAGATACTGACGTGAAAATCTTTCAGACAAATCTTGCCTTAAAATCTTAAATCTTTGGGGCTTTTCTTTGGGGCTTTGATTTGTATAGATATTTCCCTGAAAATCTTTGGGGTTGATTTGTAGAGTTATTTCCCTGAAAATCTTTGGGTTGTCTAGATATTTCCACCAAAAACTTTAGAGAGAGCTGTTCACAATTAAAAAAATTATTCTGCTTATTTACTTAATTAGTTATTATGAAATAAAGTGTTATTTTGATAATCTTAATCACGCAATCTGAAGATGTTGAGAGTTGCGATGAGATTTAAATCTTATTATTTTTATTAAATCATCATTGAAATATGATTTAATACATTTTTATTCTATTTATTTAATTATTAATTTTAATTAATTTTAAATTTTTGTAGTTTTGTAGTCAATTAAAATTTTTACTTATAGTTAATTAATTTTTTAAAAAATAATACTCATCAATTATATATATATATATATATATATATGACTTTGAGCGAAAACGCGCAGAACGTGAATGAACAAGGCTCGTTTATATATCGAACACAAAAAAATTATTCGTGTTCGACTTGTTAACCTAGCGAACTAGTCGAACATGAGCTTCCTAACGAACCAGACACAAACTGTTTGCGAGAGCTATTTTGACAGCCCCACTTAAAATCACCTATTTATGTTTTTTAGTGAAAATTAATTTTTCAGATTTATCTTTAGTGCGATTTATTAGGGTCCGTTTGGGGCAGCTTATAAGTGAGGGCGGCATTTTCAAAACGCAGCCGTACTGTTTGGTTCGCGCGTTTCACCAGCTTATCCGAAACTGCGTTTGAGTTTTTACACTAAACGCAGGCCGCGGGTCGATCCCTGCGGTCGGCCCACGGACCGCGTTTCAGGATAAGCAGTTTATCCTGAAACGCACAAACTGCCCCAAATGGACCCTTAATTAAAAAAACTAGTGATGTTTACTTTTTAGTGATCCGGTCAAAAAAGAGTGGGTTTTACTTTTTAGTGAGCTGGTGGGTTGGAAAAAGGCAGCCACATTATAAATGAGTTGCTTGTTCTTTCATGCTTTAATTTTTGTTTTGATTTACTATATTTAAAAAAATAATTTAATTAAAATTTAATTTTTAAACTTTATAGGAGTTTAAGCTTTTTAAATGAAAATTATTATTACCTTTTCTTAGATGTTTAATAAGCAATTTAAAATGTTTGGCATAACATATAAATATAGAATCAATCAAGTAAAGGAATATTATGGGCGTCAAAATATTATTTTAAAAGAAAAATTACACGGCAATTCTTATGTAATTTAAATGAAATTTTTTTTTATTGTAGTTGAAAGTAAAAATTTAGTTTATACACCTTTAAAATTATTAAAACCATTGGTATTATCTTTTAAAAAGTTTTTAAGTTTTTAAAAAATAGTATCAGTATTTTCTTCTTAGATATGACTCATATATCATAATAGGGACAGATGCTGTAGCGGAACGGAGCGAGCCGGTGGAGCAGAGCGGAAGAATCTGTCCAATCGGGGGACTTTCGTTATGTGGGTTGGGGGTGCGGGGGCAAGACCCCACGGTACGGTATAGAGATTCTGTAATTACATATTGTACTCGGGGTGATATATATGTCTGTTTGTAACCGTAGGTATTAATTTTGTAATTTTTTTGAATTGAAAGAAAGTTGCCACTCTGCTCCCGAGGATGTAGACATCTTTGTCGAACCACGTTAAATCTTTGTGTTCTTCTTCTGTATTTGTGTTTCTTTGCCCTAAATTTCTCAACAAGTGGTATCAGAATAGGTTCTAGGGCGGAATAAAAATTTCAGCGTAGCGATGAAGAAGATTCAGCAGAGGAGTTTAGCCGCTAGGGCTTCGAACAACCGAGGATTTCAACGGTTTCGGTGTATTCTGCAAAGAAAGATCAGACGCGAAGGGCTTCGGTGTCATCGCAGGAAAATTGAAGAGGGTGAATTTGGTAAGGGCTTCTGCTGCAGATCAGACCAGACTCCACGCGACAGGGAGGATCGTTTGTCGAGGGAAGTAGATCGTCCGCAGGCTTCACGTGACAGGGAGGATCGTTCATCGGGCGAAGTAGATCGTCCGCAGACTTTACGCAACAAGGAGGATCGTTCGTCGGGCATAACAGATCGTCCGCAAGTGAATCAGATTATTCGTGAAGAAGCGCTTTGCGGCAATTTCACAGAACAGTTCGCGAGTGGGCTTCAGAAGTTTTGGAAGGAAGCGGGGCGATTGATGGATGTAATCCTTAGAAGTGTTGGGGAGTATATGATTTTCTTAGAAGTGTTGACGAGTGGGCTTCAAGAGTTCAAAAAACTCCTGTCAACAGGGTATTACAATCAGCTGCAGAGGATTTGAAGAATAATATGATTTTCTTGGACACTCTAAATAGAAATTGTTTCATTCCTAAGACAGATGAGGATAGGGAAACAATCAGAATTGTTAATGGTGCACTGATTGTAATGAAAGAAATGTTAATTGCATGTAATATCTACAAATTGTTGAGGAGTGCAGTTGTGGGTAGAATTCATTCTGTTGAGTCAAATGATGATAATACAAAACTATCACATATGTGTCTAGGTCATCTTAGTGAACGTGTGATAGCTGAATTGCATAAAAAAAGGTTGTTGCATGGTGTTAAAAGCTGCTAGCTCGATTTTTATAAGTTATGTGTTTTTGGAAAACAGACTAGAGTCAGTTTCACGACTGAATAACACAAAACTGAAGGGATTCTTGATTATGTGCATTTTGAATGGGGCCCAACCAGAGAATCATTATTGGGAGGATCTATGTATTATGCTACATTTATTGGTGATTTTTTAAGTTTCCTCCAAATTTTGGATGTATTTCTTGAAGTAGAAATATGAAGTTTTCTCCAAAATCAATTTGTGAAAAGCTGAGGTAGAGAACCAAACTGACAAAAAAATCAAGTATTTGAGATCTAATAATGACACAAAATACACAAATTCGTATTTTCAATAATATAAGATCAAGTATTTAAGAGTGGTAGCCGGTTGACCCTAATATGACTAGTCAACTTGCTTGTTCCTTAGTTATTTCTGAGAATATTTGAGGATTTTTTGGGAGGTATGGTGAGAGAGAGAGAGCTTTACATGGGTGAGTATAGATCGTTATATGTATAAATCTTGTGGCCTTGAATATTAATTTTTGAAAGTTGACGTCATTGCTTTTATAACGTTATAAATCGCTAAATGTGTTGTCTTGAAGACATGCGAATCATGTGTTTTTTTTTTCCCTTCTTTTCTCGTTTGGATGTGCAAACATTATATTTGACGACGCGAAATGACGATTTTTATTCCAAGAGATCCAAATCTTTGGGGCTTTGATTTGTATAGATATTTCCCTGAAAATCTTTGGGGCTGATTTGTAGAGTTATTTCCCTGAAAATCTTTGGTTTGTCTAGATATTTCCACCAAAAACTTTAGAGAGAGCTGTTCGCAATTAAAAAAATTATTCTGCTTATTTACTTTATGAGTTATTCTGAAATAAAGAGTTAAGGGTTGCGACGAGATTTAAATCTTATTATTTTTATTAAACCATCTTTGAAATGTTCGCAATTAAAAAAATTATTCTGCTTATTTACTTAATCAGTTATTCTGAAAGAAAGAGTTAAGGGTTGCGATGAGATTTAAATCTTATTATTTTTATTAAATCATCTTTGAAATATGATTTAATATATTTTTATTCCATTTATTTAATTATTAATTATTAATTAATTATATATCTTTGTAGTTTTGTAGTCAATTAAAAATTTTAAAAAATAATACTCATCAATTATATATGTGTGTGTGTGTGTGTGTGTGTGTGATTTTGAGCCAAAACGCGCAGAACGTGAATGAACAAGGCTCGTTTATATATCGAACACAAAAAAATATTAACGAGTCGAACATGAGCTTCTTAACGAACCGGACACAAACTGTTTGCGAGAGCTATTTCGACAGCCCCACTTAAAATCACCTATTTATGCTTTTTAGTGAATATTAATTTTTCAGATTTAACTTTAGTGCGATTTAATTGAAAGAGCGAGTGGTTTTTACTTTTTAGTGAGCCGGTCAAAAAAGAGTGGGTTTTACTTTTTAGTGAGCTGGTGGTTTGGGAAAAAGGCAGCCACATTATAAATGAGTTGTTTGTGCTTTCATGCTTTATTTTTTGTTTTGATTTACTAAATTAAAAAAAAAATTAAAATTAAAATTTAATATAATTTTTAATTTTTATAGGAGTTTAAGCTTTTTAAATGAAAATTATTATTACCTTTTCTTACATATTTATTAAGCAATTTAAAATGTTTGGCATAACATAGGAATATAGAATCAATCAAGTAAAGGAATATTATGGACTTCAAAATATTATTTTTAAAGAAAAATTACACGGCAATTCTTATGTAATTTAAATGAGAGAATTTTTTTTTATTGTAGCTGTAAGTAAAAATTCAATTTATACACCTTTAAAATTATTAAAACCATTCGTATTATCTTTTAAAAAGTTTTTTAGTTTTTAAAAAATAATATCAGTATTTTCTTGTTAGATATGACTCATATATCATAGATATGACTCATATATCATAATAGGGACAGATGTTGGAGCGGAACAGAGCGAGCCAGTGAAGCAGAGCAGAAGAATTTGTCAAATCGGGGGAGTTTCGTTATGTGGGTTGGGGGTGCGGGGGCAAGGCCCCACGGTACGGTACAGAAGGTATAGAGGTAATTCTGTAATTACAAATTGTACTCGGGGTGATATATATGTCTGTTTGTAACCGTAGGTATTAATTTTGTAATTTTTTTGAATTGAAAGAAAGTCGTCACTCTGCTCCCGATAACGTAGACATCTTTGTCGAACCACGTTAAATCTTTTGTGTTCTTCTTCTGTATTTGTATTTCTTTGCCCTAAATTTCAGAACAAGTGGTATCAGACTTCGAACAACCGAGGATTTCAATGGTTTCGGTGTATTCTGCAAAGAAAGATCAGACGCGAAGGGCTTCGGTGTCATCGCAGGAAAATTGAAGAGGGTGAATTTGGTAAGGGCTTCTGCTGCAGATCAGACCAGACTCCACGCGACAGGGAGGATCGTTTGCCGGGGGAAGTAGATCGTCCGCAGGCTTCACGTGACAGGGAGGATCGTTCATCGGGCGAAGTAGATCGTCCGCAGACTTTACGCAACCGGGAGGATCGTTCGTCGGGCATAGCAGATCGTCCGCAAGTAAATCAGATTGTTCGTGAAGAAGCGCTTTGCGGTAATTTCACAGAACAGTTCGCGAGTGGGCTTCAGAAGTTTTGGAAGGAAGCGGGGCGATTGATGGATGTAATCCTTAGAAGTGTTGGGGAGTATATGATTTTCTTAGAAGTGTTGACGAGTGAGCTTCAAGAGTTCAAAAAACTCCTGTCAACAGGGTATTACAATCAACTGCAGAGGATTTGAAGAATAATATGATTTTCTTGGACACTCTAAATAGAAATTGTTTCATTCCTAAGACAGATGAGGATAGGGAAACAATCAGAATTGTTAATGGTGCACTGATTGTAATGAAAGAAATGTTAACTGCATGTAATATCTACAAATTGTTGAGGAGTGCAGTTGTGGGTAGAGTTCATTCTGTTGAGTCAAATGATGATAATACAAAACTATGACATATGTGTCTAGGTCATCTTAGTGAACGTGTGATAGCTGAATTGCATAAAAAAAGGTTGTTGCATGGTGTTAAAAGCTGCTAGCTCGATTTTTATAAGTTATGTGTTTTTGGAAAACAGACTAGAGTCAGTTTCACGACTGAATAACACAAAACTGAAGGGATTCTTGATTATGTGCATTTTGAATGGGGCCCAACGAGAGAATCGTCATTTGGAGGATCAATGTATTATGTTACAAATTTTGGATGTATTTAAGAGTGGTAGCCGATTGACCCTAGCGGTTGACCCTAATATGACTAGTCAACTTGCTTGTTCCTTAGTTATTTCTGAGAATATTTGAGGATTTTTTGGGAGGTATGGTGAGAGAGAGAGAGAGCTTTACATAGGTGAGTATAGATGGGTCCAATGGTATTCCATCTCATCAATTAAAATTGCTAAAACGTGTCAAAATGTGTGCATGTGTGAGTGGGTCTATTTATCTATCTATCTATCTATATCCATACCTTCATACATACATACATACATATATATATATATATATATATATATTCGAGAATTATTAGTGAATGTTCTAAATAGTTAATATGAGGCCATTTTTGTTTTATCGAAATGATTTGCGATTTTGTTTGAAGTCGTTATATGTATAAATCTTGTAGCCCTGAATATTGATTTTTGAAAGTTGACGTCATTGCTTCTATAACGTTATAAATCGCTAAACGTGTTGTATTGATGACATGCTAATCATGTGTGTTTTTTTTTTCCTTTTTTTCTCGTTTGGATGTGCAAATATTAGATTTGACGACGCGAAATGACGAATTTTAACCCAAGAGATTCAAAAAAATTTCGATTTTGTTTCGGAGGATGTTGTAAGAAAATATTGTTTGAATTTTGAGGTTTGAAAGTCGGATAATCGTTTCCCAAAAAATTTAATCATCATTAAACTTTTTATGTTGTTTCCAAGAAAAAAAAAGAAGATTTATATATATACCACTCAATTTCTTTGTATTTACATATTACACAAAATGTCAATTTTTACGTGCAAATTTTTTTTTAAAAATTAAAGTTAATGGGTGCTAGAAAATTTACGGCGGTAGAGTAATGAATTATTGTATTCTCATTCCATGAGAATTCAACACATACTCAGATAATTAAATAAAAGTAAGCAGAAGAAGATAACTCGATTTTTTATGTGCAGAACCCTTAAAAGAAGAAAAAAATCTTCGGACTTAGCTTAGTTTAAATAATCCACTATGTGGTGAGTACACATATGCCCTCTTCTCTTGAATTTGGGACGATAAAAAAAAAAAAGTTGGATACCTATAATCTGGTTGTGGTTCTTGGCTACAACAAGTTGCATAGGTTATTGTTGATTGTCATAGAGGTAGTTGTTATTCTTTAGTGTTGTTGTTGGTGGCTGTAAATCAGCTTGCCATAGATGTTTTAGTTGATAATCATGACAGTAGTTGGTCAGGGGGGTCATAGATGGTTGCATCAGGAGCGTTAGTCGGCCATAAAGGTCGTAATAGGAAGTTGTAGAAGTTGTGGACCACGTAGGCCGTATAAGTCATATTGGAGGGTTGTGATGACGCCCGCAAGCTGCAAGGGCCAGAGTCAAGAATTGCACAAGTTGTGGACCACGTAAGCTGTAGTTGTTCACGTAGGTCGTGGTGGTGAGTAGTAATGACTTCAGTATGCCACATAGGTCGGAGTTGAGAGTTGTACAAGCTGTGGACCACGTACATCGTAGTTGGTAATGTAAGCCGTAATAATGAGTATTAATGACGTATTTAGGTCACGAAGGCCGGATTTGGGAGCTGTACAAACTGTGGACAACATAAGTTGTAGTTGATCACGTAGGTCATAACAGTGAATTATAAAAATGTTTGTGTATTGCGGGAGCCAGAGTCGGGAGCTGCACGATCATATGTGAGGTGTGTCGTTACCTCATATTCAAGATGCGTTATTACACCGTCCTTGGGTTGCGTTGTTACACCATCTTTGGGGTGTGGTGTTGCACCGTCCTTGGGATGTGTTATTTCATTGTCTTTGGGGTGCATTCCTACATCATCTTTGAGGTCAGCCCGATGGTCGGGATGATGTGCTACTTTGCAGGTTGGTTCGTGACTCCACAACGTCATTTGCTACTTCAGACGATGCTTCATCGCAAGGAGTGGGCGGCAGTCGATGGAGGTTTAGGGTGGTTGGCAGCTGCACGAGTATGAGGCAACTTTAGCTCCTCCAAGCATCATTCATCTTCAAGCTACAAACTCTCTCTCATGAGAAGGGTGAGACTCTATTTATAGCGTCTTAGTTGCAATTAATTAAAAAAATATGAACTATTTTAATTGGACAACTCAGAGGGTTTCCCCCGATCAAATATCGTTTGATGAACATCTAAGTGTCTTATGATGTGGGAATTGAGTGATCTTGTACTCATTGAATCCGTTTTGTCAAAACTTTCTATTTGATCATAAACTCACCAGATTCAACATTCGTTTGACCTTCCACATATCCCCAAAAAACTTTAAAAAGTGATTTAATGGCTTGATATGAGTTTGATTTGAGTTTGATTTGACCAATTGTGGTATCATTGAGTCCCTCTCAATTTATAAGTTTGCTAAAATCGGAACTATGGATGACTTCATACTCGAATTTTGAATATTCCTTGCTAAAAAAATTACCTCGAGATTCATACTATGCCTCAGGATTCGTGTTGTATGATGGATCTATTGATGATGTATAAAAAATAATAATAATTATGATGTGTTATGAAAGATTTGGGGAGTATATTAATATGATTTGTTATGGAAGTGTTGGGGAGTAAAAAAGGAAAAAAAAAAAAAAAAATTTGGTGTTCCATATATAAATACAGTCGAATTTAAAAATTGCAGTTTTTAAAAGAGGCATAAATTTGTAAATTTTATTAATGAGATAAAATAGGAATTTTTATATTCAAATGCGTGATTAATACACGTGTAATCATAACAAGTTGCCTACGAAGTATGATCATGACTTCGCAAAGCTATTGGCTTGTATTTATATTAAATTTATGTCTAAAAATTAAACATGTCCTTTAAAATTCTCCTTGTGCGTTATGGTTGCGTTTGGTTTCAAGTCTAATTTCACCTGAAAAACGTGAATTCTTTTGTCACGAAAACTTTCCAAAATCTTAAATCTTACGTTGTTCGTTTGGGAACGTACAAGTTTTGAACGAGTGGATTTGTTTCCTTGATTTAGGCCTGAGATTGGCAACGTAATGGAGTTCAAACGTGAGCTTAATTGTGCACGTTCTAATTGACTCACCAGCCAGCTTATTTATCATAAACTAGATAAAATAATTTTGAAATTGTTGAAATTCAGGATAATACAGAATAAAGTGGAATACTTGATTGTTTCACTGATATGAACGGAGGTGTAAATAATCCTTACAAGAATCCTATAATAGAAAAAATAGTAAAAAGGAAATGATATAAAAGAAAAGATATATCACCTGATATATCTAATTATTAATTCATATTAATTATTTAGAAGATATATGAAATAACATAAAATAGGAAAAAAAATATATCATTATATTAAGAAAATAATTTATTCCTCATAACTTCTTATAAGAATAAATTATTTCATACAATAATTCTTAACAAGAAAGACAACAAATCATGTAATTTAAATAAGTATTTCAAGGGAAATACTTGTTAAAAATAATAAAAAATAAATAAGAAATCAGTCATAAGAGAAATATATAAAAATTTTAAATATTTTTAATCTTAAATCTTTGGGTTTTAAGTTATTTAATCATATTTTTGTGAGAATTTTTTCAAGGTGTTGTGTCACGTGCTAATTAGTTGACTTAAAATATATTAAAATTTGGTTCAGTGGCACATCAAATTTAGCGTGTCAGATATTCATTGATGTGGTTCCCCGGTCAACCTCATTGATCTACAAACCATAATTCATTGTGTTATATGACTGTGTATAGGGAGACATTGTTTTTCTCTGTTTGAATTTGGGAACAAGTAGCCCATTGGGATACAACTCCTACATAGACCAATCTCAAGCCAATGCAAGATTTTCTCTTTTTGCTTGTTGTAATAATACTCTATTTGGATGGCCCATTAGATTTAGTCATAAAATATATTTTAATAATAGTAATAATTGTTGCATGCCAAAAAAATCATGATGATATATTAGTGATTTATCGTCATAGCTTGGTATAAAAATCAAATACACAAAAATATAATAAAATCTTGTGAAAGAAGAAACCTTTTTTTTTTTTTTTGTGGAGAAACTTTGAAAGGTAAAAAACAATGGGGCTAGCCCAGTCAAATTAATCAACTATTTGTTTGTAAATATAATTGTATCTCTTCTCACGATAAGGAAAACAAAGTTACAATCTTATACTTAAAACTATACATGTTTTTGCATAGCTTTAAAACTACAAGTATTAAGAACCTCAACAATAATTTTGGTTTGGCTACAACAGCTGTAAGCAGTGGTCGCTCATGACCAGTTGTCGAGGATGACAAGTGGGATGGAGGGCGGTGGTCGAGAGTGGTTGGCAACTACGAAGGCTAGTGGTCGACGGTGACTGGTGGCTATGGAGGTTGTTGCCTACTTACCGAGTCTTTTCTCTAGAACTCTAAAACTTTTCTTTTCGTTTTCTTCTCCTCTTTCCCATACAACTGAAGAGAGCAAGGCTATTTAAAGATTTTGGGAAGAAGCATTTTGGTATTTTCGTACATATCATTGATAACCAACTGATCGGGCGGTCTATGTTGATCATTATTGATTCTAAATATTTCTTTTAATGGATGAGAGACTTTTAATGACCTCAAACTTAAGCGATCTCAGACTTCTTAGATTCCACTCAATGAGATGCTCAGTTCGGCCGTAACTATGTCTAATTTCGAATTTATCTGATCATTCAATTGATAATCCAAAGCCTCTAATTGTGCTTCAATAACTTGATTGGAATTGGATTGAACTAAATTAGAATTGTGGAGTTCGTCTTGTCGAGATGCTCAATTTGACTATAAACTTGCCAAAATGGAGGTCCGAATGATCGTGAATTTGAATTTGAAATATTTATTGCTAAAAAATACATTGAGAGTTTTGCTAGATGAACTTCTCTTGATGACGCATCAATTACCCTCATATTTTGGCATGTTGATGCTTGTATCGTTCAAAAATACATGTCATTAAAAAATCCTCCATCATACTCTTAAATATCTCCGATATTTGTATGTTGATTAGAGCGAGAATCTCTCACATTTCAATATATCCAAATTTACTCATAAGTGCTACATGGAGTTTTGAAAATGTAAAGATTGAGTCTAGAATGCTGAAAAAAGTGAAATAGGCACTTAAAAAAGAAAAGACCTGACTTAATGCCATTATCACTGTTAATAACGATTGTACGTGTTTGGGAGTACAAGCATGAATGCTCTATATCACTTTTATATGTGTGCAAGCAAAAGAGCTCAATTGTATGCACAAGAAAGTAGCAAGGTCCACAGACGATTATGAAAGCGAGCGATAGCTTAGCAACATGCGAGGGGGAGGTAGATGCAACAATGAGAGCATATGTGCGCGGGTTCGCACATGCATATGTAAATAAGTGCGTACGAGTGCTAGCGCAGACGTGCTCTTAACTGCATTGCATGAGAATGCACATAGAACTATTCCCACACGCTACACTTGGGCATAGATGAGCATTGGACTCTCGTGCATTGGCTTAAGCACTAACTAATTCACTTCAAGAGTGAACCTCCAAATTTAAAAAAAAAAATCATTTTTTCCAATTTTTTTTTTATAAATACTTCTCTTGAGGGGGGAAGAAGTTGCTCACCTTTTCTAAAAACTGTAGTTCATTAGTTTAGGTTAATGTTACCTTCACACATCTGAGCTGCTATTGTCTTCTCTTATTCAGGCTGTTGTTGCTTTTAGGTTGATAGTGTTTAAATATATTGAGACCGTTGATACCTTTCCATACCAAGGCTGATGGTGCATATCCATAATAGAAAAAATGATTTTGATTTAGGAAGTTTTTATGATACATATTAAAAATAATAAAAAAAAAATAAAAGAAATAGAAGTTTAATATATTTTTAATCTAAAATCTTTGAGTTTTAAGTTATTTTAATTGTATTTTTATTAGAATTCTCGACGATTTGTCTCACATGCTAATTAGTTGAGTTAAAATTATTTACAGTTTAGTTCAGCAACGCAACAATTTTAACTTGTTAATTATTCACCAATGCGCTTCATTAGTCAACCTTATTGAACTACAAACAATAACACCTTTTGTTATATACCCATATATAAGTTATTTCAATTCATTTGAATTTGGGAGCAAATAACCAATTGGGGTACAACTCCCACATTGACCAAACTTTATCCTACTCAAGATTTTTTTCTTTTGCTTGTTGTAATGATAATCTATTTGGAAGGCCCATTATATTTAGTCACAAAATATATTTAAATAATAATTATTATTGTGTATAACAAAATTTATGATGACAGAGTAGTGATTTATTCTCTAGCCCATTTAAAATAATCCACTATTTGTTTGTAAGTAAAAGGGTACCTCCTTCACTCACAACAAAGAAAATGGGGTTACCATCTTTCACTGAATACTAAAATTACCTTTTTATAACTAAAAAATATAAATATTAGGAAATTCAATAACAATCAAAGTTTTGCTAAAATTATTGCACGCAGTGGTCGCTGTTAGTTATGGTTTTTAAACATGGTTATTTGGGAACCCTACATATTTGAAAATTATATTTTTTAAATAATCAAATGTGACATCCAAAAGTAATATACTATCTAAAGAACCACTTTATGTTCAGTCTGCAAGGTTTATGGGAACTTAACTTAAACTTACAATGACTTAACCCTAATCATCTCAACCAAATGTTGAAGATTTGAAGTCAAGCATATGAAACTATATGGAATGAAGAGTTGTTTTAAGTTCTATTTTGGGATTGGTTCTATCACTACTCTTATAGGAGAGTCACTAATGAAACCCTAAAAATAGATCATTTGCTCTAAAGAGAGGAAGGAAAAGATAGACTTCAAACAAAAATGAGGCCACTAGGCAGTCACGACTGATGGTCGTTGGAGGCAGGTGGTGATGAATGACAATAGTCAATGGTAGTAGGCGATTATAGAGGTTGGTTGTCGACAGTCGCGAGAGACTATGGTAGTCGGTCGTTTCACATCGAGTATTTTCTCCAGAACAAACTCTGAAATTTCACTTTTCATTCTCTTCTTCTCCTTCTCGTTCTCCTCCAAGTGAAAAGAGTTGACATATTTATCAATTTTTGGGAGGGGTATTTTGGTCTTTTGGTGCATAACTTTGCTAACCATATGGCCGAATGGTCAATGTTGATAATTAATTATTTTAGATGTTTTCTAAGGATTTGAGTTTCTTAATGACCTCATAATTGAGGGATCTCGGGTTCGTTAAGTTCTACTCATCAAGATGCTCAGTTCAACTATAAATGTCTAATTTGGAGTTTATTTGATCGTTCAATTGATCATCCAAAGCCTCTAATCTTGCTTCAATGACTTGGTTTGATCCAGATTGAACCAATTTAGGATCGTTGCGTTCATCTAGCTAAGACGCTTAGTTTACCTATATACTTGTTAAAATTAGATTTTGAATGATAGTGAATTTGAATTCAGAATATTTGTTACTAAGAAAAATATTGAGTGTCGTGCTAGATGATTAAACTCTCTTGATGACGCATCCTTTGCTCTCTTATTTTATGATGTTGATGCTTGTATTGTTTGAAAATACAAGTCATTGAAAAATTTTCTATCTTAATTTTAGACATCACAAATTTTCTACACTTATTAGAATTAGAATTTCTCACATTTTAATTTATCCAAATTTACTCATAGGTGTATGGTTTTTTTTGAAAATGCCAAAATTTAGTTCACAATGCAGAAAAAGTTAAATAGGCACTTAAAAAAATAATTTGATCATGTTGTCATTGTCAATGTTGGTAGCAGTTGTACATTTCTAAGAGTATATGTATGTATGTTCGGGTGTAGTTTTACAAGTGTACAAGCAAATGGGTACAATAGTATGCTCGAGAAAATAGTGTGGTCCATAAGCAAGTATGAGAGCAAGCGAGGGTGTATTGACATGTGAGAGGCTAGACAAATGAAATAGCGAGAGCGCATTTATGTTGGTATGCACGTGCTCATGTAGATAGGTGCATGCGGGTGCTTGTGTGTGCATACTCTTAGCCGCACACCTAAGTTCATGCATACTGGAACAATTATGTAACTGTTCACACACTTGAAACTATTTTAACAGATAGCACTTGCTTGTAAGCTATCATGTGGAACCTGTTGCATAGGTCGACATGCTCACTAATTGGCCTTTGGAGTAAACCTCCAAAATTTGGATTTTCTTTCAAAATTTTCCATGTTTTTTACTATAAATACCTCCTTTACATATTGTAGGAAACTACTTTAGGCTGATGTCAGTTTCCCCCTTCTAGGTTGTTGTTTTTGTCTTCTCTCACTTAGGCAGTTGTTTCCACCATACATTTAGGCTATTGTTGTCTCCAAGATGTTGTTTTCTCTCCATATTAAGATCTTTGTTGCCTTCCCATATCAAGGCTGTAGCTACCATTCCAAATTCAAAAAATTGTTGCCAATCCAAATTCAAGCTATTTTGTTCTAACCAAATTCAAGCAGTTGTGGCCTATTCAAATTTAGGAGTTGTCGCCTAGCCAATTTGAGATAGTCTTTGTCTAATTTATTCTGGGATGTTGTTTCTTGATGAGTTCTTAGCTATTTTTATTCATAAATAAGATAATTAAGATCAACAATGATAAAATTTTGATCTTTCCTTGAAATAGTTGTTGATCTTATTGTCTTCTTTATGCATACTTGATCTTCAACTTGATTGTGCTAATATTAGTTTAGATCAATAGCTTTGAGAAATTATAACATTTTTGTTGCAAGGTATAAATGCTGGTTTGATACAATTAAAATGAACTATAGTTGGTACATATGTTCTATTTTTGTTATAAACTTTGTCGAAAAAAAGATGAACCCATGAAAGTCGATGACAACTTTGAAGTTAATAGAAGATCATAAAAATTATTTGGCGATGCTACTATAGAGTTAATAAAATTGTATTTTATTTTAAGGTAATTTTTTTTTTCAATGTATGAACTCAACTAAAATTCATGATGTTGATACTTGATGAATTGTTAATCTTCATGTAAGAATGTTGATTCCTTATAACTTGCTTCCCAGAGGAAACAAAATCAATTATATGTCTTGTTAAGAAACTATTATATTGTGATTAAGATATTTCCCCTGCTACGACCATAATGAGGTCAAAACATCCTGAGACTTGTAGCCTTCCGAGATTTCTTGAATCTACATGTACTTTTGTGGCTTTTAGCATTTTATGGTTTTTTAGTGAACATGCATCTCTTATGGCTTATAATGTACATGTGCATTATGAGGCTTATAGCTCTTTGAGATTTTGAGATTTTTTAAGTAGAAACTTTGTCAACCACTTGCTCTCGTGATGTATTTCTAGTGAGAACCCTATCTACAGCTAATTTTCCATCGAGGCTATCTCATGGGCGTGTCATCTTGGGGTATGAGTGGAGGAATTGTCTGCCACTTGCCTTCAAGCTATTTTTCTATTAAGTATTTTGTCCACTTCTAGCTTCTCATTCAGACTATATCTTAGGCATATCTTTGAATAATATGTGTGAAAATTGTATCTCTCCCTTGTCCTCAAGGATTCTTTCTAGTGAGGATTGTGCTCACTACTAGCTTCAAATGGCAATCATTGTTGTACTTTATTGCTTATGGGCTATTGGATCTCCTTAAGATTCATGTTGACACATTCCTGACGTCTAATTCAAAAATTATTATAGAATGGTTTAAATAATTAATACGAGTTCATACTTGCTTTATCCAGATGATTTGCGATTTTGTTCGAACTCGCTATATGTATAAATGTTTTGCCTTTGATTATTGATTTTTGAAAGTCGAAGTATCCTTTTTTTTTTCTTTCTCAGACACCATTACTTCTAGAACACTATAAATTGTTAAATGTGTTGAATTGAAGATTATTGCAAATCATGTGTTTTTTTTTTCTCGTTTGGATGTCCAAATATTAGATTTGACAACAGTTGGAATTTAATTTTTAATGTTAAAAAAAAACGAACTAAATATTTTTAACCAAAGAGATATTCAAATAATACGCTAAATTACAATTAACAAAGAGAGACCATTTTTTTATTTTATGTAAAATACTCATGAGAAAAAATTGCACACACACACACACACACACACAGATATATATATATAT